>NC_056733.1:170761774-170896774 GCF_019279795.1 Protopterus annectens
CTAGTGTTGCCTACAGCATGGCTGCCTTTGGTTCTGCCTTCCCTTTATCACTCATCACCACTGTCTGTCCTTGTGAATGCATCTTGTCTTCCTTCTTGTCTTTTTTTTCTTTGATGCATTGATCCCCCCCTCTCTCCCCTCTCTTCCTTCCTTGCTTCCTGCTTACCACTTGGCTACCTAATTCTATCCACTTCCTCCAGTCTGATGATAAGTTGTCTATACTCCTCTAATACCTCTGCCCATGGCCTCCTGATTACTACCAGTCCCCTCTTTATTACTAATAACCTGCCATGACCTCCTGATCACTGTCAGTTCCCTCCTTATTATTAATAGCCTGCCTGTCTACTGTCTTACTGTTGACCTCTCTCTTTTATTTGTTCCCTGACATTTCTCACTTGACTAGCTAAACTACTACCATATACAGCTTCTTTTTCTTCCTTGAAGCTCCCCCATTCTCCTGCATATCCCACATCCATTGCCACTGGGGGCTGACTGAGTCAACCCCTCCCTGTGCCTGAACACTCTTTGCATTTCTCTCCATAACCTCTCCTGCAGCATAAGCTTTGCATTTCTCTCCATAACCTCTCCTGCAGCTTAAGCTGCCACTTACTCTTGCCTTATTTGCTTAATTTAATTTATCCCAATTAAGAATTATTTATCTACCTGAGCTGACATACTTAAAGGGGTCCTGCAAGGCCCTGTACTGGGCTCAATGTTGTTAAATATAGTTTTTTTCTCAGATACCAAAGCACTGATTTTTAAGAACTTTGTTTCAAGGAATACAAAATTACTTAAAATGTATTTATTGCATATTTTCTAAGTAATGTTAAATATAATATGTAATATGACATTTTGTGCATATACGAAAGGGGATTTATTAATTTTGAAAAGAATGCTGAGGACATTTACAAAGAGAATTTCTGGGTTGAAAAATCTTCCATATCAAGCTAGACTGGAAGCTTTAGGTCTTTTTTCCATAAGTTATAGGTTTATGCGATTAAAGTTGTGTCTAGATTCTTGGGCATTAACTCATTACATCCAAGTGATGCCTCCAGGTTCATCTGCAGTTAACTCCTACTGACACCTCTAGGCATCAAATATTGCTTGTTCATATATGCATCAATAATTCCAAAACCATGTTACGTACAAGGATTTAAAATATTTCATCTTAAAGCTTGCATAATGACAAACTGCATTAATATTTGACCTCTGTCTAGTGCAGGTAAATATATATTAACTGTTGTTTTCATGACATTAATTTATTTAGATATAATTTTCACATTTTTCTAAATATCTCAACAACCAAGTAACACAGATAGAACTCCATACCCTCATATGAAAGCGTTCAGCTAGATGAATAAAATGCTGCTGACAGTAAGTGTTTATCTCGAGTGGTTGCAAAATATTACAAATGTAATAGTTACTGTGTTTACTGTGACGTATAAAATTCATTTTAAGACCTAGAACCTAAAAAATACTACCACTATAAAAATAGTTTATGTTGAAGAGTTTGCCATTTATACTTCTTTCATAACCCTTGTGGTCCCAGAGATATGAGCATTTGTTTGAAATGTCAGGACATAATTTGATTCTGTCAAAAAGCTTAGGCTCTGCTCATTGGAAGTTACAGTGCAAAATTCCTGAGCTCCATTGGAGTGAAGGAGTTAAGGAATGAGGAGCTCTGACTATTACTGTCACTTTGCTGTAGTGCTCAAGATGCAAGCATATGGGTTTTTCATGTCTAACAAGTTATCTAAACATATGATTCTATATAAATCACCATGAATGCACTGAATTTGGACAATATATACACAGTAGGTAGGAAATGCCACTAAATAAGTAAAACCACTCCATTTCTTTAGGTTTACCTTTATTTTGTTGAAAGCCGTATGTGCGATGTGCACAACGTCGAAAGTACGGCTGCAAAGAACCACAATGCAGATTCACCATGTGTTTTAATGGCAAATAAGCAAATGCTTTTTACCCATTGAAACACGTGGATCAAATGTCGGAAATGGTTTTCCAGCAAGCCATTTTCGACATTTGATCCTTCGATGTTGTCTGTATTTCGGCATTACAGTTTGCAGAAATGGCCGTTCGCATAAATGCAGTTCAGTCATTCAAAGATAAACCGTACTGTTCCAAGTTATATAATATGAAATACTACAAAAGTCAAAAGTGTATATATATATATATATATATATATATATATATATATGTAAGGGTGTAGCTGTGTGTGCGTGCGATTACAAGACAACTGTTACTTTTCACTAACACCCTTTCCATTGATCAATTATCACTGACTTCTGCCTTATTAAAATGTGAGATCCTATGACAGTTGGGGAAAAAGAGGAATGACTGACTATGACTTATCAGCTGTTTGCTCTTTGACCAAGTGATAGTCAGTTAGTCAGTGGCATATATATATATATATATATATATATATATATATATATATATATATATATATATATATACACACATATATAGAAATTGATTTATTTATATTTATTATCTATATCGGTGTTTGTCTGCATCTATATCTATATATCTGTATAAACATCCTAATCTATATCTGTTCAATTTGATATTACGTTCTTTATCTATTATGAATGCAAACTCATACAGATAGAGTATTAGTATATATATATATATATATATATATATATATATATATATATATATATATATATATATATATATATATATATATATATATATATGCAGTTCACTTTTTTCAGTCACATGAAATTGTGTGTCTTTGTGTGTGTGTTTTGTTAAAAAAATTTTATCATTAAGTGCTGGAAATGTCTGTGTTAGGAACATTGAATTTCTATGTGGTGTTCCAGGTTTGCTTGCAAGCATATAAGTGGAGTCGTTAACTAATATGGATGTACAAAACTTTTTGGGTAGGAGTGTGTGTGTGTGTGTGTGTGTGTGTGTGTGTGTGTGTGTGTGTGTGTGTGTGTGTGTGTGTGTGTGTGTGTGTGTGCCTGTAGTGACACTGTTTGGGAAAGGGGCTTTTGGTTAGGGTTAACACAGATGAGAAAGGTGGTACCTCACTCAAACATGATCCATCCTCACACACTGATGCTGGCAAGCTGGATGCACAGTGCCTGTTCCCTCATTTTTGCAGTGTGATAATGAGCCAGGCTCCACTGTCATACCTGTTGACAGAAACATCTTTATAAACCATTCAGAGGGATGATGGCAGAGCAGCTGCAGCAGGGGAAACATAAGATACAAAGTATCCCTTGCTAAATGTGCTTTCCCTGCAGCTCTATGCTGGGTTGCTATGCATCTCAGCACACTATAGCAGCTGACTGTTTGCATTTGGGAGCATGGATGAACTGGGCACAGGAGCTCCCTTACAACCTGGTGCTGTTGATTTCTGCCTGTGAAATGGCTATTTTTTTCTCTCTCTACTTACGGGATTATAATAATGAAAAGTAACTGCTCTGCTCTTTATTTGTGTGGGCCTATCAGAGTCATTCTTTGATCTCTGACGGTATTTAAATGCTATTGGGGAGAAAATAGAAGAAACATTTTCATAGCAGCTTTTTTTTTTTTTTAGAAAAGATCCATTCATCCATTTCTGTAAAAAAAAATCCATTGTTATGGCAGAGGCTTTTGCCAGATACCTTTTTTCCTTACAGGACAGTTTGTTGAACAATTACAATGATAACTTTATAAACACGTTTAACTTCACTTTTCTGAAACCTATCTGCCTTGAGCACCAAAATGAAGTAAATTTTGTAGTTCTCACTTCCATAATTTGGCATTCATACTGCAACTCACTAATGTTAAACTTCACTGGCACACACGCATAACTATCAATTTATTTTCCCAATATTAGGATATGAACACATGATCAACAAGTGGTGTTGTGTACTTTGCCCTTCTCCTCCATTAATGGTCATTAATATGTGATGGTAGGGGGATTTAGTTTGTTGACACCATACAAACTATCTCTAGAGTCCTGTAATACCTCAGCTCTCTGTTTCTTGCACAACACAGTCAGTCACGGAAATGCTTACTAAAAGAGCATATGTCATATGTCATATATCATAGATGTATACTTATTCAGCAGATGAACAACAAAACTGAATGCATATCTTCACCATTTGATCATTTGTAATTAAAATTTAATTAAAAGGAATGACCCGAATAAGGTCTGTAACAACCATTCCGCTAATCTTTCCAACCTCCTTTTTCTCGGGTATGATAATGTTGGTAATATTACAATATGCATGCACATGTTATTTTAACAGTTAAACTATTGAAAAGATGGTCATCTGATGATAATAACATTTGTTTGCTTCTTACCTCCAGTTTCGATAAGCACATCAAGAAGCTCATCCATCTGTTGACTTCTAGTCAATTGCTGCAAGACAGAAGTAAGAACAGTGTTAAGGATAATTCATGCAGGTATTCTGAACAGTTTTACAGGAAATGCATTCTTTTCTGCCTCTTCATGTTAGGAAGCTATTACAACAAAGCAGTTTTGAGTTCTGATTTACAGAGTGGAGTTACCTCTGGGAAAGAAACAAAAGATATTTGTTGAGCAGACATTTTGGCTAAAGGATCATGGGTAGGAAAACTGTTATCCCTCTGTGCTAAGGACTGCATACTCTAAAAATATATTTGTATTATGATTGCTGCTCACTGACATAACATCTGTTTGTATTTAAAGTCTGGAAAGAAATAAATGCATATCTTATGTCCTCAACAAACTTGAAGATGACTAAAGTGGAACAATCAGTATCAGCCTTGATTTTCACTGTAGGGCAATAGTGAGATAAATAAGCCTATAGTTTTGCTGTTGCTTATCATTTCAGAAAAGATAAAGCAAGACTATGGAATGCAACAGAATACGCTGCATACTCTCAGATGTATGTAGTTAAAGATTTCTTAAAAAAGACAAATATGTCAGACTGGAAATGCATTACATCTACTACTGTCTTTTAGCTTGATTTTTGTTAGCAAGGATATGCTGATCAGACATATGCAAACAGTTTAATATATTTCTGTCTTGTCAGTTAATGTACATGTTTAGTGTGTGCCTTATCTTTCCTTGAAACCTCAAGAATAAGACGTTATCTTTTTGAATTGCAGTCTTCCTGGGGCAGTTCCCTGCCACCTGGAAGAAAGTAGGTTACTCTGTGTATCACTTTATGTACAGTATTATAATTTTGTGGAAATGATAAAAGAAAGTTTACCTCTGTGCAGTAAATGGCAGAAAAAGACATACATAATACACTTACAAGTTATCAATATATTTAATTCCCCTGCATTTTGTTTCAGTCATTGAAATAGGAATTTAGTCAAAATTTACAATTTTGTCTATAGAGACATGAATTAAGTGAGCTTTGTCTTGACTGAACCTATAGGTAAAAACGTTGCTGTAAGCCTCAATTAAATTTAGTAGTTATTTAAGAAAACTTTTTGGATTATGGTGGTAAATCAACATATTCTTGACAAACAATGTGCCATTGATATAATTATTGTCATAAGTCAAATTGTGGATGATAATCTGACTAAATAAAGGTTCACAAGACAGGATAAGATATATGGGGCTAGGTGAACACCTTGTCTAGTACTGGTTTTAATTATGAGAGGTGACAAGGTAAGATTATTAAATGAAACATGTACATGTATTAGGGATTAATAAGTAGCAAAAGGAACACAGAAAATGCAATTTAGCCAAGAACTTTCTTATAAGAGGTACATCAGTTTAACACCAAAACAGGTTAAATGTGGTTCTTGTATTTTATAAATTCTGACATTAAATTATTATCCTGCATTTGTCTTTCCTCCATAAAATCAAACTGAAAATCTGAAGTAATACGATTAATAGCCATTATTAATTTTTTAGCCAATATCTTCTTCTTCATCATCATCATCATCATCATCATCGTCATGATTAGTATTTATCAAGGAAATTGGGTGAAGGACCTATATGAAGGTTAGATATCATGGTACATTTTTATTGGATGAGATAATTATCTTTATCATGATAAATACAAAAGTGATTATACAGGGAAACTACAGCTGGAGTTAGTAAATGCTTCATTTTCCTATAAAAATTTGCCCTAAAATTCTCCTACTCATGGAACTTTTTCTACCTTGAGTTTGATGTTAGCAGTTCTTACTTGCATATCTTAAATGGTTTGCTAAGATTATTTAAGAGACAGGCTGGGATGAGTCTAGACTTATAAGAAGCAAGATATCAATCAAGTTATTTCTGAGGACATCCATTAGTAAGATGTAGAATAGCTCTCAGAGTATATCATATGAAATGTATTTAAAATACTCGAAGACGCAGTAAAATTGCTCTGTTATTGCCAATAACTTTTAATAGTATTTCTAGGTAGTTTGAGATTTAAAATCTACACTAACAACCTTGATGGTATGTAACCAACTCAGAGTACTTTTGCATTTATTTTACAATTTGTCCTTTTAAAGTTAGAAGTGTAAAGGAGTTTAAGTTGTTCTTGTAACTTTTTAAGGATGAACATGTATCTGCATTAAATGATGATTGCAATTCCCTATTCCTTGCCTGACTTTGTTGGTTGGAAGTCAGTACAAATTTTCCATTTTTTTATAAAAAGGGTATACTAAATAAATGCCCTTAATTTAACCTTTAATTACACCCATCTAATATCAAAAGGTAAATGGTTATCCATGTATGACTTCTAAAATTCCTTAAATTACAACTTGATTGCTTCAATTACCATTTGTTTTTTTTTTTAAGATTTGGGCGAAAATTTAGTGAACTCTAAATAAAGGGTGATTTGGGAGCAATCTCAGAAGGATCAGATCAGGGTGCTTCTTGTACATGCATGATTGACCCTTTTAATGCATTAGAGATCAGAAAATAATCTAGCCTTACAAATAACTTATGCAGGGCTGATAAAGGTACACTTGGTTCCTTTAGGGAACTTCATTCTTTATGGATTGATTAATTCATAAGCTAATATTATCTCTGGAACCTAAGTTGTCTAAAGACGACAAGAATGTTAAGTTCTAATCCCCAATAATAAAATGATGGCTTTTGAATTGTGAAATAAGAGTTGATAAATCCCCAATAATATTCACATTATTCTAACAATGAGCATATATGAATATAATGACTAAAGGCTGATTATTGTATGGACGTTTGCATTCTAATATATTGAATTGTCCAGTGTTTATTATATGGATGCTGTAGTTATGCTTAATAATTATAGCAATGTCATGGCTTTAGGTACTGGAGCCTGCAGCAAATAATGGGGAAATTCACCTTTTCTTAAGGGATTCTAAATAAGAGGCAGTCATATGTGAATTTTCAGTATGCTGATTTGCATATCCATATTATACAATAACAAATACATGAAAAGCTTTGTTTTAGTTGGATTTTGCATTGTGTTAACCATCTAAATCACAAGCAATTATTTAGTTTCTAAAAGATTTTTTCCATAAGGAAAAGTATAATGAGTGTTAACATGAAGGTGTCCATTATGTTGACAATGCATAAAAGATTCAGTTAGCAACCTATATGAAATAAAGCTGGCTATAAGTCCTTAAATACTGGCTATAGGGTAGAAATTATCAGTGTCTGAAATATGATAGTTAAGTCAGGTAAGATCCCAAGATATGAACCTAATACTTCCTCCCCTTAGCTTACCAAGAAGAGAAGAGAAGTAAAAACTCCAAAGTTGCTATCCAGACCAATTCTATTTAATCACCACATACTACTGTACTTATGTGAGAAACATAATTTTCATCTAACTCTTAGCCACACCTGGTTTGGCAACCTTGCCTCTCTCTAAGACAAGTGCCTGTTGGTAATATTGTGTATCAAATTTACAGCATGACATCATGACATAAAGAGGCATCAGCTATGCTTGGAATAAAAGGTTTGTTCATATTCAACTTAGTTTAAAAAAAGTGATGAAGGAACATACATAGTTAGCTGGGTAAATGGGTACAAGAAAAAGATCAACTGCATTGTTATTGATCATATAAATAAACTAAAAAGTGCCTGCAACATTACACAAGTAAAAATGTATAGGCTAATAGTAGAAACTTGATTTGTAGCTTGACTTGCTTGATTAACGCATATAAGGAAACATACTGGGTATCGAGTTTCAGAAGCAACACCAGTGTGACAGACTATATTCAGGTTAAAGAGAAGAAAAGTCGCAATATCTTATGCAGGTATTAACCATTCATATTTTTTTACTAGTTCACTGTGAAACACATAATACAAGTAAGTAACTGCTTAAGATCTGCCCAAAGTGTTAAATGACAGCATGCCTTTCAGCTCAAAGTATAAGGACACAGTTATGTAAATATTTTTTATGACTTAAGTAAAAAATAAAAATGAATTTGAAAATCACCACCAAATCAAAGATGAATTTTAAACTTTGTGGTAGTATACCATTGTCTTTTAAAAAAACTTTGTAAAGCAATAAGACAGCTTATTTCAATTGTGTTCTGACAGAAAAAGCTGATATTTTATGAAAAATGATCCAAGATGGCACATGTAGAGGGACAAGTGATGTTAACAATAGCTATTAAATCTGATAGAGTTATTTCTAAATTGACCTGCAAGTTCACAGCTTTTGTTAGTGTAGACTTATCAAAGTGTACTTCTTATAGTTAAGGTTTAAAAAAGATCAAATGGCCATAATCAAAATTAATATTGATCTGCTGTTTAAGAAGTTGTTAAATACTAAGGTCCCAAACACCACCAACGAACTTCTCCACAATATAGATGATTAGGATTAGGTCTGTGATAGTACAATACAAGTATAAATAACTTTAAATAATGACAAGGACTGACACAATGCATGGAATCCAAATGGAATTCTAGCTTATACAATCCAAAAACAGAGTTCTTTCATGTTGTGCACTAAAATTTCAATCCATTTCTCATTACTACCTGAGAAAGTACAGTTGTGGTAGCTGAACTTAGCATAACAGCAGATGTTTGAATGATCACTGCTGCAGTAGCCTTATCTATATGGATTTTATCCTGCCAAGGATATAACAGCCAGCCAGCTTCCAAAGCTTCAGGGCACCTTCCATGCACCCAAAACTGTCAAGCAGCTCGAGCTGAACTGGGTGCGAATTCCTTTAGAGCTTTCCTGCCAACAGACAGAGGGAGGCTGAACCCTGAATGGGCAATACTAGGAATAATAAAAAATGAATGTTCACACCCTGGCATAAAAAAAAAAACACCAAAAAATGAAGTGGGATGGAGGGAGGGAGCAGCTTCTGCAGCAGTGAACATTCAAACATCTACTTTTATGGTAAGTTTAACTTACACAACTGTACTATGTACTTCATATTGATCACTGCTGCGGTAGCCTTAACTTTATGGGTAGGTTACCCTAGCCAACTATATTTGAGAGGTACAAGGAGAAAGGTTTAGGATCTCCTAGAAAATGGTCCTAGCAAAGCATGATCTAGATCTAGAAAATGAAAAGTATGTACAGGGGATCAAGTAGCAGCTTCTAAAATGCTTCTAGACTATAACTCTTTCTAAAAAGCCATAGAAGAAGCCAAGATCCTTTCAGAGTGGGTCTTGACTCTGCCTGGAATAGATTTGTCATGGTGGGTATAACAAAGGTAATAGCCTTAGACAACCATTTGGAAATAGTCTGTTTTGACAGAGGTTGTCCCTTCTTACCTTTACAAGAAATGAACAAATGATTCAAAGTTCTGAAAGATTTTGTTCTGTCAAGGTAGTATCTGAGTTTTCTGTGGTAACCTTTCTCCCTCATTTTTAGGTACAGGAAAGAAAACAGGGAGATGGAGAGATTGGCTTAAAGTAAATTCGTATACCACTTTAGGCATCAAAGAAGAAATAGTTCTCAAAGAAACCCTGTCCTTGTGGAAAATGAGGTAGTGTTAACTCACCATAAGAGCTTGCAAGTCAAATACACTTCTTGCATAGGTCAGCCCAATCAGTAAACTGTTTTCCTTGTTAAGAACCTAAAGTCAGCCAGATTAGCTGGTTCAGATGGAGCTAGTGTTAGTTTCTCTAACACAAAATTAAGATCCCAAGGAAGGGCCACTGGTTTACTTGAAGGCCTCTTACATAAAACCCCCTTCAAGAACATTTTGACATGCAACTGTTTTGAAAGAGGAGGATCCATGGGCAGGCATGCAGAAATGGCTGATAAATGAACCTTGATACAAGAATAAGAAAGACCATAGGAGAGTAACTCACACAAATGTTGTAAAAACAAACAACTAGCCCTGAATAGGTGCTGGTTATATTGTTGGCACCAACTAGAAAATCCTTTCCATTTGTTAATATATGATTTTCTAGGGACTATATTATAAGAGCGAGGATTTCAATATTCGAACAACGTATGGGCGACACCAAATGGTCAAATATTGAAAACCCATCGCCATAGGGAATTCTTCCCTTTACTTCAATGTAGTATGATCTTGGAGTTGCTATATTTAAGTAGCAGGGGTGTGGTGGGCACAGTCCTCCATGTGGGGGGTGCAGGAGGGCTTGCCCTCCTGCTCAGAGCGATCAGGTAGGTTTTTGTTTAATTTTTACATTTTTTATTTTTGTTTTGAAGTTTCACAACTTCGCTCATATGGTGTCGCCCATATGGTGTTCTTATAATATAGACCCGATTTTCTAGTAGCAGGCTTTGTTGCCTCCAGGAGTACCTGCTGCACATCCTCAGAAAACAGGTGCTTTAAAGGAAATAACTCTATCATCCAGGGAGTCAATTCAAAATGATTGATGTTGGGGTGTATCAAACACTCCTGGTCTTGTGTGAGTAAATCCATTCTATGAGGAAACTTGTGGTAATTGCCCCTGGTCATTTCCAAAAGAAGGGAGAACCATGGTTGCCTGGACCAAAAGACAGTCACCACAATTATCTTGGGAGATGCCTTCTGAATCTTCAAAAGTGCCATGGATATTAATGGAAAGGGGGGAAAGGCATGCAGGCACATTCCTGTCCAGAGAAAAGAAAAGGCATATGTCTTCCAGGCCTTCTTGCATAGTGTCCTGGAACAGAATATTGCCAGTTGATTACTCAGACAGGAGGCAAAGAGGTCTACTTGAGGAACTCCCCAGAGATGGATTAAATTTTGGAAGACCTCCAGATATAGTTTACATTTATGATGGTCTGTCCTGGTCCTGTTCAGCTTGTCTGTGACACAATTTTGCTCTGATGGAATGTAGGATGCCTGTAGATTGAAACTGTGCTGTGAAGCTATATCCCAAGCTAACATGGCTAGTCTGTCAAGAGGGTACGACCGGTTCCCCCTTGCTTGTTGATATACCACATCACTGACATATTGTTTGTAACCACTTGAATAGATCCTGAGGATCAAAGATGGTTTAGACAAATGAGTGCCTTCATGATGGTAAGCATCTCCTTGATATTTACGTCCTTGCATCTGTCCTTGGTGTCCCACACCCCCTGCACTTTTATCTCTCCTGAAACTACTTCCAAAGCAAATGGGAAGCAAATGTGGTGACTGACTGCTTTGGAGCAGGGAAGGACAAGGAGAGATCTTGATTTAAGGATATCTGTTGTCTCCATCAGCTGGCCAGCTGTAATATACTTAGCAGGATATAACCCATATCACTAAGGCTACTGCAGCAGAGATCAAGATAATGAACATCCGAAACTTGTAAAATCTGAAAAAAAAAACTGAAAAAGGTGACCAGAATGGCTGAATTTCTAGTTAAGAGAGACCATGACTTCCAATTCATAGATATAATACAGCTCTATATGGGGGGAAAGAGTGGCCTGAAAGAGGCACAGAAACAGTATTTAATTTAAACATTATAGAGAAAAAAATTCAGTTTTGGAGGAACCTCTGGTCTTTAGGATAAATAAGGAAAAACTGATAAATTATACTAATGTTTCTGAAATCTGCATGAGTTAAGGAACATATTAGTATGAGCACCTTTGTAAATGTATGAATGACATAAGGAAGTAACTTGATGACATAATACTGCCAAATGAGTCACTGTTACTATGGGAATGGTGGTGTAGTGCAACATGATTGCTGGAGACAGTAGAAGAGAAGTGGAAGTAACAGAAGACGAGAGTACACTGATTCAGCCATTTTCGTTTGTTATTAATAGTATATTAATAGCAACAAGCCATTCCTGTGATTATTTCAGTCAATCTCTCAATCAACAAGTAAGTTGGGTATGTGAATGTTGTATTAAGTTGAGTCCATAAATAATTGAATAAACGCTCACCTGTTTGACAGCATCCTCATAGGAGGGAGGTTGCTTATTTTTTGAGAGGGATGAGTTTGAATTGCAAAAGTTTGGAGATGGAATGGGAAATTTTTGATTCATGTGGTTGCCAGGCTGCAAACTTGTCATCTAAATGAAAACACAAGTTAAAGCCTTTTTAGTGCAATTATGAATGCCCCCAGGATGGTGGCTTTTTTATAAAATGTGCATTTCTTCTTGAAATTAAAGAATAGTATAACATAGATATTAGTTGTTGCATCTGCTTTTCCATGTATATTATTCTGTGCTCTGCCTTACAGCCATTCTGTAAAATAATAGATAATTAATCATGTAAAGTAAAAAAATGCTCAGTACAGGTTCCTAGGTTTATAGGATAGTACCAGGCAGGAGGTTTACACAGTTAGGCAGATGGACTCACAGGTGGCCACAGTGGGATCATGTCACAAAATACTGTCTCTGCGGTTATTAATCATCATATTACTGTTTGTGAGTCACTGCAACATTCGCCTTAGTTATGTCACTAAAAATATTGTAAAACAAAATAATACACAGGTACTGCATTAACTTTAGCCTTATAAGTGAATAAATATTTCAACAGCGGAGCAACTCAGGTGGCCCACATTAGCAAAAGGCACTGTAATTCCACAAAAGACTTAGATCTTACGATTTGTGCAGTCTGAAAAATGTATACATTCTGTCAAAGACGTAGAAAGTGTTGTGTGTGTTATCATCAAATTAGAAAATAAAGTATAACAGCACGTACAGTATTATTAACTAAAATGCCCATGTCAGTGGTAGCTTGTAATGCGTACAAACTTTGATCATGTAGCACAAGGAACTTAATGCGATCTGTGTTTATTTTTATTTAGGCTCACCATTTTATAAAGACATACAAAAAGTAAACCGTGCTTTCATCATGAATTGAGCAGCAGAAATGCTTTGTTATACAAACATGTTTTAGAATAATTAAACTGGTAGTGCATTAAAATACACACATAAGGACATTTTTAAATTCAATCCAAATATATAATTTTAAATTCAATATGATTTCTCAGCTTCCTTGTATTTACAGGAGTTATACATTTCTTGAATAACAAACTTTTTCTGAATACATAGAAGCTGCGGCTGGTCAGCACCATGTAACCTGTGATCGTAAACTATGCAGTGCATTAAGACTGTGCATTACTTCTCTATCCTCACATAAAGCACATGCTCACGAGTGAATCAATGAATGACTGAATTTTGCTGTCCATGTCAAACACAATCAGCTTTGTTAAAAATTCCTCCTATTAATGATTTCTTTTTAATTATTAAGTGATACAACAGTAGAAGAACAGCTTACAGGTAATGATTCAATGCAGAGTTAGGAGACATTGACATACTTTCCCGCTTCTTGTTGACTGAGGCTTTAAGCTTACATCTCAAGAAAATGCTCATTAATAAGATATTTTTATTAAGGCAAAGACAAAATAGTTTAGTTGATGGACTGAGACTTGCAAAGGTTAGAACACTATGAGAGCTGTGTACTGTGGCTTACGAGGATTGCAAAGAATGACAGATGCATTGTCTAAACATAACATTTTTCTTAGATGCTAATATTAGGTGAGTACTTTCAAGCATTACATTTGTTAGTTGTTAAAACTGCTGATGTTTGGTGGATGAATCTGGAAATATTAATCACTTACATCAAGATCTAGTTGCACTGATACAGAATGGAATCTTGGATAACTGAGAATAGAAGATGGATAAATAAATACGCAACAGCACAGAACATGAAAGAGAAACAAGAAGGAAAACAGCAGAAAAATAACTGTAGATATGAGGGAGTGAATTAAGCCGATGGGAAACAAAAGACGCCCCATGGACAGGAACACATCTTTTTGTAAAATGTGGCTTCTGAAACTGAATTCAGCACAGGATTAGTTGTGAAAAGTTTTATCACCAGCCTGACTGTTGGGAGCCTTATCATGGGCCTTTGCTAGGGGTAAATTTCTTTAATCCAAGGTGCACTGACTTCAGAGCTGACTATATTATGTGGGTGGAAATTACAGCCCCCTGCATCGTAGTTTAGGAGTTTTACCCTCCTCCATCATAGCGTATGACCTTTTATGAACTTTAGTGAAATAAATATGGTTCTCACTTTTGAGTATTTGTGCTGTTGTTAATTTTGGCATCAGAGGTACAGCAAAGTTGTGTTCAAAAACACGACTTTTACCATTCTGATATGTAATCCCATAGATTAACCTGGATATATTATAGTTACTACACTAATGGTAGAAATTATTTACAGAGAAGTTAATTAATGAAAACAGTGAGAAAGAGCTGCACTGATGGCATAGAGCAGTGAATCCCAGACTATAACCCAGGTGTCCTGACTTTGATTAGTGGCTCTGACACTTGATGGCACTGTAGGGGAAGACAGTAGTGCCCATCCTCTCGGGAGGGTGCAGGTTCTGGCCAGTCTTAGCTGGTAGTCCCAGACATGATTCCTCCTGCTGCAAGAGAGGAATGGAGTCATAAGGTTGGAGGCCAGTGCAGGAATGACAAAGGCATGGCCACCCAGTCTGAAGATGGTAGCTCTTGATGGCCACATCACCACTCAAAGGAGGGAGTTTAGACCATTTACAAAATAGTTGTCATTGTTAGGATGGTGGTGAAGAGAACACTAAATTCCCTGATGTTTGCCTGGATGATGAACCCTCCTGGCAGCTCTCAGCCTAGGGGATTCTCTGCACTCCTACTGAATGAATGGGCTTGAGTCCACTGCAGGTGGGGGTAGGTCAATGATCTGCAGTCGGAGAGGGAAATGCACCTAGAGAGAAACAGCACCTAGAAAAAAAATGAATGAAAAAGCACACAAAAAACAGCATGCTTAAAGTGACTCAACAGACTGAATGCTGTTGATAAAGGACTTGACTAGACCAGATAATAATTAGAACCCAGTTACTTCAGAAATGCACAAGAGCAGATTATTTTTTCAACACCTTATTTTAATCAGGCCGACTACTACTCCATCTTCCTTAAGAAGGATTCCACAGTTAGAAATAGGGGTAAAAAGAAAATTTCCAGTTTAGAATTAGGTGGCTGTCAGGAAGAAAATGACTGCCATACTATGGGGTCACAGTCATAGGTTCATAAGTGTTTACTAGGCTAACAACCACAGGGGCCTTTTTAAGCCTAGCCATTCATCCCAAATCTCTGACAAGTTCTGCTACCCTTGATTAATGTAAGCATGGGCCTGGGAGATTAACCATTTAGAGGTCATCTGTGTCTATTAGAGACATTGGTGCCAAGCCAGGGAGGAATTTCCAGTTTCCCATCCAATTGCCCAAGTTGCATTTGAATTGGGTTAGGGAGGAACTCTGCTTCACATGGACGGGGAGCTTGTTCCATAGATGGGGTAGTCTCTGGGATACATACCTATCTCTCCAGCAGGTTCTATTTAAATCACAAGCAAGGTTTAAGTCTTTAGAATAGGTGATTCTGGTGCTCTTTGTTTTCCGGATCTGCTGGAGGTCCATCAGAGTGAGGATCTGACAATGCCCTGTAGGCCAGTCAGTGGGTTGTTTTTGTAGATAAGACATTTGAAACTTTGATTTTTAGCTGTGCCAGCTTTGTCAATATGAAAAGATATAACCAAAAATTACTGTTTCATAAAATGAAAGAAGAGTGAGCTACAAAGGTGAAGACTCAAACTATGGTCCTACAGGTAGTACAGTACTACATGAAGGCCAGTGCTTCACACCCCCACAACCCCCAAAGTGGGGAGCTTCACCCCCACAGCCCCCTAACTATATATACCGACTCCAAGATCAGTGGGGAAAAGGGTTTTGAAATACTGTGGTGTGTGAGATGGGAAAGTGTTGACCAACTAGTTACTTCCCCCACCTCGCATTTGCTGAAATGAATGTTTGATGACTAGGGTTCGATGTTTAGCTGTTAGATGAAACTTTCATATGATGGTTAAACATAGACTGGATTCATTTTATCTGTGGCAGATGAGGATAACGTGCATCTCAGTAACCCGGTTTTAGGTGCACAATGGGCTATTTGTGGGCTATGTGGTAAATTTCCAATGGTATGCCTGTTGTAGTAAGCTATTTGCTTAGTGCGTGAGGTTTGATTTCTCTGTGCAGCTTTGTTTATCATGCTTTATGTTGTTAAACATGATATACTGTAAAGTGCCTTGCATTTGATTTACTAACCCAAAGCTTTTTAAATACATATATTTTTTGGTGGCTTGGGAAGGGGAAGAAAGGTAATACTTTTCTTAATTGTTTCTGCACTTCAGTGTTTCAAAACTTACAGAGATGGTTTCTGGTTTGTGGAAATTTACATAAAACTATAAACGTGCTCAAAGTTGTCCATGCCTTAATACACTCCCACTGCAGTTAACCCCACCCATTTGGCTGCTTCCTGCAGCCCCACCTTGCTTTGAAGTCATCAGCCAGCAGTGGATAAAAAGCCTTTCAGTTAAGGAAAACTTGTGCAGAGATTTTACTCTTTACTCAAAGTTTTTTGAAGACGCTGTTTGCTGTTTATATAGAAAACCTAAAGTTTATTTCAGTTGAGCTAGTCCTTCAGTGAGTAGCACATCTCAGCTATGTAACCTTTTAAATAAATTATGGGAATATGTGATCTAGATTATCATGTGGTTTGTGAGACAGTGGCTTGAGAGTTTCTAGAGCTAAATGTAAGGCATCCTTCACCTTTATTCTATCCTATAACATATATTAGTGGTTCCACTCTGCACTGCTGTGAGTTCATCTGTGGAAATGCATTTGTCTGTACTGATAAATGATATTCCTTTGTAGTCTTCTGGAGGTATTTTATTGTCTAAATATTATTCATCTACAGACTTGTCAGATTGTTCAAATGCATACTGTGTGATCTCTGTGGTATTACTGAAATATGTATCATCATCTTCTTTCGGCTGTTCCCGTTAGGGGTCGCCATAGCGGATCATCTGCTTCCATTTCTTCCTGTCCTCTGCATCTTGCTCTGTCACACCAACCACCTGCATGTCCTCTCTCACCACATCCATAAACCTTATCTTAGGTCTTCCTCTTTTCCTGTTACCTGGTAGCTTCATCCTTAGCATCTTTTTCCCAATATACTCAACATCCCTCCTCAGCACATGTCAAAACCAACGTAATCTTGCCTCTCTGGCTTTGTCTCCAAACCTTCCAACCTAGGCTGACCCTCTAATATACTTATTCTTAATCCTGTCCACCCTCGTCACACCCAGTGCAAATCTTAACATCTTTAACTCTGCCACATCCAGCTCTAACTCCTGACTTTTTGTCAATGCCACTGTCTCCAACCCATATAACATAGCTGGTCTCACTACCCTCTTGTAGACTTTCCCTTTCACTCTTACTGGTACTCGTCTGTCACAAATCGCTCCTGACACTCTTCTCCACCCACTCCATCCTGCCTGTACTCTCTTCTTCACCTCTCTTCCACACTCACCATTACTCTGAACTATTGATCCCAAGTATTTAAACTCATCCACCTTCGCCACCTCTACTCCTTGCATCCTCACCATTCCTCTATCCTCCCTCTCATTCACACACATATATTCTGTCTTAGTCCTGCTGACCTTCATTCCTCTTCTCTCTAGAGCATATCTCCATCAGTCCAGGGTCTCCTCCACCTGTTCCCTACTCTCACTACAGATCACAATGTCATCTGCAAACATCATAGTCCACGGGGACTCCTGTCTGATCTCATCTGTCAACCTGTCCATCACCATTGCAAATAAGAAAGGGCTCAGAGCCAATCCTTGGTATAATCCCATCTCCACCTTAAACATATCTGTCACTCCCACTGCAGACCTCACCGCTGTTACACTACCCTCGTACATATCCTGTACCACTCTTACATACTTCTATAACACTCCCGACTTCCTCATACAATACCACAACTCCTCTCTAGGCACCCTGCCATATGCTTTCTCTAAGTCTACAAAAACACAGTGCAACTCCTTCTGACCTTCTCTGTACTTCTCCATCAACACTCTCAGAGCAAACTATGTATAAATATATAAAATATATTGCATTTTCACTCCTATACAAGATGTGATATAAAACATGTGGTTGATGAAAACTATGGCAACCCATTACTATATTATATATTATATTATATTATATTATATTATATTATATTATATTATATTATATTATATTATATTATAGAATGGGCAACCACTATATCAGCACCTTGATTGGAAAATGAACATTCTCCAGCAGAGTGTTAATATACAAATAATGCCCTCTGAAAAACAAGTCCGCCACTTCATGGTAGAGTATTAAGTTGCCATGGAGCTCCGACTAAAAGAAAGTTAACAGTTGCCATTATTTTACACTCGCTATGCAGCATGTTTGCTGTTCAGTGAGTATAAAATAAAAAAAGAAAGTGTTTGCAAGTGTGTGTCTTTATGTTTGTGTGTGGGAGTGCATGAGAGTGCATGTGAGATTGATTGAGCTGTTATTTTACACTCACTTAAGGACCTTTTGCTGTTTAGTGAGTATTAAAGTAAAAGAAACATAAAAAAGGAAGAAAAGTGTGCATTTTTGTATGTGTTTATGTTTCTGTCTGCATGTGTGAGTCTATGCGTGGTTGTGTGAATTAGAGCAAAATTGTGTGTGTGTGTGTGTGTGTGTGTGTGTGTGTGTGTGTGTGTGTGTGTGTGTGCATATGTATGTATGTATGTTAAGGGTGAGGATGATTGACAGTGGCAATAGAAGCATTTAAAAGTTTTGCATACCTCTTGACCCCTTAGATCAAGGTATATTGATACAGCCTAAAATAAAGGGGGCACACCGGTTCAAAAATAAGAACAGATATTACTCATAAAATTTCAAACTTGCTTGAATAACAGGATTTGTGTTAGCATGCATTTTCTGAACTATAACTATGTTTCTATTGGAGGGGTTAAGATCGAGCAGTGAAAGCAGAAGTTAAGAGGTTTACATACATCTCCACCTCTTAGCTCAAGAAATCTGAATAAAGTCTAAAATAAAAGGGGAACAAAGGCTCAAAAATAAAAGGGGAACAAAGGCTCAAAAATAAAAGGGGAACAAAGGCTCAAAAATAAAAGGGGAACAAAGGCTCAAAAATAGGAACAAATAAATATTGAAATTATAAAGTTACAAAGTTGCTTGACTAACGGGATTTCTTTCAGTGTGCATTTTCTGTAGGAAATAGTCTGAAACTCAAATATTTGTCATTATGTAGTGACTTCAGTCCCCAAAGACTGGCAACAAGCCACACATTTTAGGTCTAAGGGACCCCCCTAAAAAATGAAGTAAATTTTAATATTTTTTGAAAATGTGATATTTTGGATGTAAAATACTTCCTCCAACACCATTTACATATACTACTACAAGTCTGAAACATTAGTGTATCAATTACTTGTAAAAAGCAAGGTGAGGCCGATGCCAATAAGGAGATGAAACAGATTCCAAAACAAAACTTGCAGGCACTAACCAACTCCAAAAAGCCACAAAAAAGACTCTGTAACGACCTTTGTAACGAACACTGCTTTATTGTTGACCTAGGTTTCGTCCTTACGAACTTCTTCAGAATACATTCTATCATTCTACCTTACTCTTTTATACATTGTTGATTATTCAATAATCATTCAATTGATAACCTAATTTCCCGCCATAAATTCTTAAAAGGGAAATGGCATTGTTTAAAACCTTACTATTTAAATACAACACATATTCATACATCACTACCTCATGTATACTTTTACTAAATTAATTATACATTTATATACTTAAAAATAACTTACAAGATATCCTAATAATTGATTTGTAAGTTTTATGTAAATACTTATTCTTCCAAATATATACAAAAAATCATTATGAATAATGTATTTATCCTATATATAATAATAGTATTTTATATATATACTGTCATAATATACTTAATTGGAACCTATATGTTGTTAAGTGTTCCTGTATAGATATTTTATGTACCATGATATCTATGTATAAAATATGATAAAAAAATATATATATATACTACTAGTGTATTTGGTTGTTATCAATTAACTTAACCATATTTCAATGGAGTATATGATGTGCATATTTCTTATTTAATACAATTAATGTGTATGTATTATTTTGTATGTATAGTATGCAACCTATTAGTTATTAAATCCATGATGTTTATATATTTTCATAAATTATTCCAATAATTTGATCTTATTGTATTATTACTAATGTGTTTGATAGAATTTATCATAATATAATATAATGTATATAGTTGGTATTATATATCATTTATTATATATTCTATTCAATTTTAATGCTGGCATTATGGTCATATATTCATTTATACCCGGAGGTATACATGAATTAAGTAATATTTGCCATTTTAGTTCTTCCATATCCAAGTGATACATAGTGATCCTTCCTTGTAAATCCTGTTTAATTTGAGTTACAACCATAAATTTAAATGTATGATCATTGTATTCCATAATGTGTCTTACTAAAGCATTACTATTTTTCTGATGCTGAATATCTAATAAATGCTCTTTAATTCGTTCTCTAAATTTTCTCTTCGTTTTTCCCACGTAAAAGGCCTTACATTGTTGACACAAGGCTATATATACTATATTCATTGTATGACAATTATAATGCCCATATATTTTTATGTTACATTCATTAATCATAATATTAGTACCTGTTTCATAAATATAACTACATGCTCTACATGTCCCACATCTAAAATTTCCATTTCTTACACTTGTATATTTTTCAGTATTTCTTTTATTTTCTAATATGTTTTTAAAGGAAGGACTCTTCTTATATACAAATTTTATTATTCCATTAAATATTTGTCTCCCAATTTTATCATTAACAAAGAAATCCCAATTTCTCTTAATAATATGTTCTATATCTTTGGAACAATCATCAAATTTAATAATATATAATGGGATGTTATTATAAGATTGTTGATCTATTATATCTTCATTATTGATTGATATTGCACCAGTTTTTAAAATTGCCGTATATATTCCATTTTTTCTTTTATTTATTACTTCTTCATATATTTGAACACAAAATTGTTCTGGGTATCCCCTATTCGTGAATAATTGCATGATGTATTTCATTTCTTCTAAGAAATCTACTTCTTCGCTGACCATCCTGGCTGCCCTGACCATCTGCCCCTTAACTATGGCTTTTTTCTGATGGCCAGGGTGCCAGCTATCAAAATGCAAGTACGCATTTGAAAATGTAGGTTTTCTATGTATTTTTGTTTTCAAAATGTTTGTTTGTTTGTCATGTGTTATATCTACATCCAGATAGTTGATATTATTTTCTTGGACATTATAAGTAAATTTCAGAAATTTTACTGTATTATTGATATACTGTAAGAATGTTTCCAATATATTTATATTGTTATTTGGATTCCATATGATAAAAATATCGTCCAAATATCTGGTATACATGATAAGATGTTCACGAAACTCTGTTGTAAATAAATAATTTTGTTCCCAATAACTCATTATTAAATTTGCATACATGGGGGCGCAAGGTGCCCCCATGGCTACCCCACTGATTTGTTGAAAATAACTACCTTCGAAAAATATGTAGTTATTATTAAGTACTATTTCCATTAAATTTATTAATATATTGATTTGATCTTGTTCATATAATTTTGTCAAAAATAGTTGTTCTTCTAGCCATAATAGGCCTACATCATGGGGTATAGTAGTAAATAAATTTACTACATCTATTGTGATGAAAACATATTCTTTTTTCATAGTTATTTGGTTGAGTCTACTCAAGAAATCCCATGAATCTTTTGTAATATAACTGAAAGATTTCATGCTTTCCTTAAAGAAATTATCCAAATATTTGCTTATATTACATGTGACACTTCTATTTCCATCTACTATAGGCCTAAAATCCAAATTATCAAGGCCTTTGTGTATTTTTGGTATTCCGAAGATACCACTGATTACTGGATGTTCATTTCTCAAAAAGTTATATTCTTTTTCAGTGATACCCCCTTGGTATAGCATGTCTTCTAACATTGTTTCAATTCTTTTATATGCTATATGTACTTGATTTCTACTTATTTCAACATATGTTTTACTCATTAACATGTTAGTCATGTATAAGCTGTAATCGTTGTAATCCAATATGACTATGCCATTACCTTTATCAGGTCTCATGACTCTTAATGTTGGATCATTTTGTACATCTTTAAGAAGCTGTTTTTCAGTTGTTGTAATATTAGCATATTTGTTATATTTGTATTTCTTATAAAATTTTCTTATATCATATTCACTTCTCCTTTCAAAATACATAATTTCATCATTCATGGGTGGATTGAATAGACTTGGTTTCGTGAACATTTTATTTTCCCCAGCTTGACATTCAATGTTGTTATTAAAGTATACCTTTAAATTTAATTTTCTGGAAAATAACTTTAAATCTAATATAGATTGTACCATATTGCCTTTAATACATGGGACAAAATTGAGTCCTTTTGAAAATAAGTCAGCATGTGCTGCTGTAATACCCTTGGAAGAATAATTATATATTTTGTAATCTTTCTTTGTATTTATTATAACACTTGGATTACATAAAAAATACTCATTATGTTCTGTTGTTATATTCATATTCGAACTTACTGATATATCTACATCATGTAGTTGCATACTATTGTCACTTTGAATAATATAATTATCTGGATTTTGATTTATATGAAAATTGACTAAGTAATTTTGATTATCTAAACTTGCTGTTACATACACATCTCCATTTTTATCTCTTGCATTATACCCATCATTGCTTAAGTTGTCTTCGTTGTATTGATACGTACTTAATTCTAGTAATATATTGTCATGCTCATTATGATTTTGTACTTGAAGCAATTGAGTGTTGAAACAGCAACCATTGTCATATTCTTGTACATTACTATCATCATATATCACAATCATATCAGGTACATAATCATCAGAAGAAGACGTTAAATTAATGCAGTTGTCCTGTGTACAGGCAGATTTATCTTTGAAGTTTATACGGGACTTACTCACGGTATGGTGTTGTTGTTCTAAATCTACCATTGGAGAAAGTACATAAGGTTCTTGGATAACACCCCTTGCTGTCTTTGGATTGGATTGGAAAATTAACATTCTCCAGCAGAGTGTTAATATACAAATAATGCCCTCTGAAAAACAAGTCCGCCACTTCATGGTAGAGTATTAAGTTGCCATGGAGCTCCGACTAAAAGAAAGTTAACAGTTGCCATTATTTTACACTCGCTATGCAGCATGTTTGCTGTTCAGTGAGTATAAAATAAAAAAAGAAAGTGTTTGCAAGTGTGTGTCTTTATGTTTGTGTGTGGGAGTGCATGAGAGTGCATGTGAGATTGATTGAGCTGTTATTTTACACTCACTTAAGGACCTTTTGCTGTTTAGTGAGTATTAAAGTAAAAGAAACATAAAAAAGGAAGAAAAGTGTGCATTTTTGTATGTGTTTATGTTTCTGTCTGCATGTGTGAGTCTATGCGTGGTTGTGTGAATTAGAGCAAAATTGTGTGTGTGTGTGTGTGTGTGTGTGTGTGTGTGTGTGTGTGTGTGTGTGTGTGTGCATATGTATGTATGTATGTTAAGGGTGAGGATGATTGACAGTGGCAATAGAAGCATTTAAAAGTTTTGCATACCTCTTGACCCCTTAGATCAAGGTATATTGATACAGCCTAAAATAAAGGCGGCACACGGTTCAAAAATAAGAACAGATATTACTCATAAAATTTCAAACTTGCTTGAATAACAGGATTTGTGTTAGCATGCATTTTCTGAACTATAACTATGTTTCTATTGGAGGGGTTAAGATCGAGCAGTGAAAGCAGAAGTTAAGAGGTTTACATACATCTCCACCTCTTAGCTCAAGAAATCTGAATAAAGTCTAAAATAAAAGGGGAACAAAGGCTCAAAAATAAAAGGGGAACAAAGGCTCAAAAATAAAAGGGGAACAAAGGCTCAAAAATAGGAACAAATAAATATTGAAATTATAAAGTTACAAAGTTGCTTGACTAACGGGATTTCTTTCAGTGTGCATTTTCTGTAGGAAATAGTCTGAAACTCAAATATTTGTCATGTAGTGACTTCAGTCCCCAAAGACTGGCAACAAGCCACACATTTTAGGTCTAAGGGACCCCCCTAAAAAATGAAGTAAATTTTAATATTTTTTGAAAATGTGATATTTTGGATGTAAAATACTTCCTCCAACACCATTTACATATACTACTACAAGTCTGAAACATTAGTGTATCAATTACGTTACATCAAAAATATATAAAAAATATATAGTAATAAAAACACAATTTTACATACAACCCATTCTCTAAGCAGAATAATGTGTGCGTTACTGTGTAAATAACACCCTTCCTGTTGGGCAATATTGCTTGCTTATATTATATGTTCACACATATATACAGAATGTGTTATAATACATTTCTGAGTGATGAAAACTATGGTGAACCATTCAGGCTGTAACTGTCAGGCAATATATATATATATATATATATATATATATATATATATATATAAAATCATTATTTTTGGATATAAATGAACAATATTCACTAAAAACATGTTGTGCATTACAATTAAAGTGTTACTAAGAAGTATTCACTGCACAAAGAAAGATTCTGATGAGAGGATTGCTACAGGTAGATCAGATTTGCTCTTTACCTGTACCATAGTGGATATTTCTAAGACGACTAGTGTTGTCATTTGCTTTATATATACCTCTTTTATTGCAAGAGCATACTGACATCTTACTCTCATTCTTTCACTTCTATCTTCTGATAATGTTAGTAGGAATTTCAGTTATTTGTAGTTTACCTCTTTCAGTTTGTAGGAATTTATTCTTAAAAATTATGCATGGGTGAAATGTTCATAGTCAGGGAGTTATGCTGATGTCTTTCAGCAGTAATATAACCGAAGCTTCTCACATACCCTGAATGAAATGCTTCAGGCGCTCACAGAATAAGTATAAATATCTTGACAGAGTGGGAGGTTGAAATAATGGTTAAGGTGTTTACCTTACAGACACAAGGTGCAGGGTTTGATTCTCACATTGGGTAATTGGCTAGGCTTTAAATGGCCCACAAGGGCAGTTAGCCTAGTATGAATCTATGAACTATAGTGCCACAGTGGGTAAGCATGTTTTTCCCAGATAACCTTATTTTCTTTTGTATCTGGCAACATTCACAAAGGTCTGTCCTTCTAGACACAGGGTAAAAATATCAGAAAGTACAGTGAACTTTGACAAACCACTTAAAAGTGACAACACACTCACAAATTTCTACAGTTTCGGTATTTTTTCTGCCATTTTTTCACTTGTGTGACATGGGTAGATCTCATTGATTCAACCTTTCTGTGGTGATCAGGTAGGAATATGGTTATATTCTAGGATGATGCATATGAACAGTCAGTTGTGAATATTCATTTATAAAGATGAATTATCCAATATGTCACGGTAAAGCAACAATTAGCAAAGAAGTGTTTAAAATATTTTAGGAATGTAAAACCTCTTACAAAAATATGCACATATTTTATAGCATTTTGGAATGTATCTTTCAACATAAAATAGTTGATTTATACACTATGTATAAAGCATCCTTAACTTATGGGTTCCTAGTTCTTACAAAGCTTACCACCAATGAGAAAATTGAAAAACTCAGCCACATCATCCAGTACTGGTGGGACACTAATAATGGTCTTCACTGAGTAGTTTTTTATCTCATATCCTCGGTGAAAATTTGTGAATGCCTAGCTAGAGATGCAGAGTGGTTTTAAAAGTTGCTTGGGCAGTACTGTGCTTGACAAGAAAAGGCAGCCTATTCCAGAAACAGAGAGCACTTTCAGTTAGCTACTTGTAGTGCCATCTGCTGGTGATGATGTAATAGTGTGGGCATATGTCTTTAGAGTGGGTGTTTGCTTTATTGCTGGCAACTTTCTATGTTAATGAATATCTTTAAATATTCCTCATGTACTCCAAATACTGCCAAGCTTACTGCCCACATGCTGAGTTCACCTGAAGCTGCTCTTCACCACAGCTAAAGTCACGTTTTGGACATGAGAATGCATGCATAAGAAATGAAATGGCTATCCTGCATGCATTCTCACCTTGCAAACAACAGGGAGGGGAGATAATAGGGTTGTACTAGGCAAGTGCTGTCACAGTGATACCTCTCAACTGTCCCTGATTTTGACACAAATTTTAGCTCTGTCCCTCTCAATCCCTCCTTCATAGGTTCATAGGTGTTTACTAAGCTAACAACCACAGCGGCCTTTTTAAGCCTAGCCATGCATCCCAAATCTCTGACAAGTTCTGGTACCCATGATAAGTGTAAGCAAGGGCTTGGGAGATGAAACATTTACAAGCAGCAGCCTGGGAGATGAACAGTTTACAGGCTGCCTGTGTCTATTAGAGACACACATGCCAAATCAGGGATGAATTTCCTGTTCCCCATCCAATTGTCCAAGTTAAACTTGAATTGGGTTAGGGAGGAACTCTGCTTCACACGGAGGAGGACCCTGTTCCAGAGATGGGGTAGTCTCTGGGATACATACCTGTCTGTCTTGCAGATCCTATTTAGATCACAAGCAAGGTTTAAGTCTTTAGAATGGGTAATTCTGGTGCTGTTTGATTTGTAGATATGCAGAAAGTCAATCAGAGTGGGGTCTGACAATGTCCTGTATGCCAGGCATTGATCTCCCTTCAGCAGCCTGTAGGAGACAGAATACAGGGATAGGGCCTTAAGGCAGTCTGCATAGAACATGTTACTTATGCCCTATATTCTTTTAGTGACGGACTTCTGTGGTTGTTCCAATTGTTGGCTATGCCTAGTTAGGGACTCCTGAAAATGGTGACTTTTGGAGACATGGTGGTGAGTTACACTTAATAAACAATGACAATAATTAGTTATAGACTTCTTTTACTTTAGAAATTGTATATTAATTCACATTAACTTATTCTGTTAACATATCAAGTTAACAGTACAAATAAGTATCCCTGATTATTTCTGGATTGTCTCTGATTCTGTTGACATTTTTCCATATTTAGTTGAGAGCTATGGTCACAGTTACATGAACAAATGTAGGTCTGAGTTGTCCAGTCTGTGAAATTGGATGACACATGGAACACAGTATTGTGCTTGTGCTTGACTCTTCATCTCCTCTTGGGGCAGTTTTCCTCATCCAGCTGTGCTGCCTCCCCCCTCCTGCATGAACCCCTCTTACAGATGGGACTTAAACAGGCTACTCGGCTGCATTGTACTTGTACATTCCCATTCACTGATCTTGTGAGCCCAATTCCTGCTTTGGAACTGGGTGCAGAGTTCTGCCAGTCCTTATTAACCTACACAGCTGGAGGACTGACAGACCCATATCTTATGGCATCAGACATCACATAACTGCTGGGGGGATAGCACACCACCTTACCTGTTAACTTTTTGAAATCAAGCCTGAGTGCCTGAGTGCCATACACACTCTAGAAGCTAAACAAGTCTTTCAAAGCTAAGATTACCAACATATTTTAAGCAGACAGTGATAGGTGGAACAAGAGAGAAGGTCTGGGTGTTAACTGCATCAGCTGAGCAAACCACATCAAGTAATATTCCCCATATGATGGCATAGACACACACACGTTTTATATATATATATATATATATATATATATATATATATATATATATATATATATGTATATATACACACACACACATATATATATATATACACACATATATATATATATATATATATATATATATAAAATGTAAGATAACACATGCAAAACACTATTAGAACAATTGCTATGAGGAGGTAAGCACTGAGCAGTAGAGTTAATCTGCAAGGAGAAATAAATTAAAATATACAGAATAACTACTTGTTAATTGGGTAAGCCCACTGGATACACAATCCCTTTTCAGGGGCAACCCACAAACAACATCTGGGTATGTGACATGCTCAGTTACACCACAGGCAAATAGAGGCTGTGGGAATCAAGGTCCAGACTGCTGCAGGCTCCAGATCTTAAAGCACATAGTCTTAACCCTCCACAATAAACTGCCAGGTGAAAATGCTTTTTATAGCAGAGCACTCACTACAATTTGCCAGGCAGGTAATGTTATTCACCTAGATGAGTTTGGTTTGGTACTGAGTACATTTCAGAGAAGAAAGAAATGCTATTTTAAGTGGTGTACAAAGAGAGTTAGGCAAGGTAAGTGGGCTATTTGAGTAAGTAGCTTATTCAGGATGGTTGAAGTATTTTATGTATAGATGTGCTGGTTCTACATCATTTATCTGAGAGATAGCTCTGTAAGATTAATAGAATGATGGACCTTGTTTTCTTTCAGTTTGTCCCCAGAGCGAGGTGTGTAATGAATGTTGGTGGAAACTTAAGAGGCGAATGATTCTCTTTAAGTGGCTAACTTACAGTTTATCCTGGTAAAAAGATTACTGAACTGAATAAGACACTTCTATACAATACCTGTTATATACATTATAAAGAATGAAATATTAGCGTTGTTAATTACCAGTCTGCAATGTCTAACAAGTACTTTTCATAACATTCTTTATGGATATCTAATGATGACATGATCAAATCACAGGTTAAATTATAAATAAAAGCAAATATATGATATAGAATAAATTAAACAGCATAAAGTGTTTTGTCATATTTGGTAAATAGTTAATGCTGTTTTGTCATATCTGGTACATAGTTAATATAAGGTTATATCTGAATTTAGACTATGGAAACAATCTATAAATGTAAATTAGAGTTAAATCTAGCAAACTTATTGTCTAAAAGGATTTATTGTATTGCATTAAATGTTTGCAGATGCAGAGTTAGGAGATTCAGTATTAATTTTCTCAAAAATAACTTACCATTTTGTGAGTAAAAAAAAAACTATTTCAGCTGTGTATTCACTTACTGGATAATACACTCAGCCATTGGCTATTTGTCATATAAGATGTATCAGAAATATGGTATCTTACCTGGGCAACACACAGTCTGTTTGAATGAGGAGACATACTGTAGCCTTCTCCTCCATGGCTGCTTGGAGACACAGGGAGAAGATACTGGCTGTTTGGAGAGGGAGGCAAGCTGATGTGCTGTGGACTGTTCCTAGATCCAATTGGAGAATGCTGTGGTGAGCACTGTGGACTTAAGAAGGAAGACGACAGCAGGTTTCCTTGTCCGTGCACTTCCATGCACAAATTATTTACAATACTGGGAATCTGAGGAGCTCCACTGCTACTCAAGTTCCTTGCAGACTCATTTGTTGGACATTTGGGTGCAATATGTCCTGATGAAAATGGGCAACTAGATACTACATTTTCTTGTTTAATTGTTATACCAAAGAAATGCTGAGAAGTTTCCTGCTTTTCATGAGGACTGCTGCCCCTCTTTTGTTGTTGAAGTTGCATTTTTAGTTTCTCCACCTGCCTTTGTTCTTGCTGTAGCTTCCAAGTCAATTCATTAATAACCTTTTGCTTTTCCACCAGCATCTTGTCTTTGTCACTGTCAAAACTTTCCAGCTCAGACTTTATGCTGCCTCCATTTCTACTACTTGTCAGGCCTTCCTCGGGGCTTAAGTGGGCTGGAGAGGGTTGTAGACCAAAATGAGGAGAAGAAATGGTCCCATCATTAAAGGAGTCAGACAAAGAACCACCTATGGAGAAATCTGAAGATGCTGGGGAAATGGGTGGAGTAGAACATGTGCTGTTGAACTGATAGCAGCTGTTAGGTAACCCATTGCTGGTAGGCTGTGACTGGTAGCTTGTAAGGGAGTTAGCTGGTGTAACAGGGAAAGTGACAGTTGTTACATCACTTGATATCAATGCTGGGTTGTTAGTAAGGTCCTGAAAAGGCCTCAGCCTCTCCATTAGAGCAGTTTTTGTACCAGATACTGGTAGACCTCGTATTCTGAGTTGCTGTCTCAATTCAGACACCTTGGATAAAAAAAAATGCTTGCATTAGTAAATATAAAATTGCAGTTCATTTTAGCCAGCATATAATGAAAAGCTGTTTAAAAATGACATTTCATTAAAAATAAATTTCATTTACTTTTTATTTTATTTATGTTTTAAGACTAGCTTGTTATGTGTACTGTCTGTCTTTACAATCAAGTAAATAGTTATAAAGACTGTTCAGACATATGGATTATACAGTTTCAGAAATGAAACTGTTTTCGACTTCAACGTATACAGACTGGAAAAACTTTGAATTTGAAAAGGCCAAACAGTAAGCCAGGCATAGGTCATCCCTCAACAATCTACAGTAGACTGAGTAGAGGGAAAGGGCTTTAAGGCACTCTGCATAGGGCATGTTTGTTAAGTCTTATATTCTTTTTGTAAGGAACCTCTAAGGTTGTTCTAGTTGCTGCATAAGCCTGGTCAGGTACATACCAAAGGCAGCATTGTACTATATGATTGGTCTGATAAAGGCAGAGTACAGTGGGATAATGACCTCTTTGGACCTAGATGCCACACACTTACTTATAAGTTGTGCGACATAAAAGGATTTTCTCACCACTGTGATCGAAGGTAAGGTTATTATTTGCATACATATCTATATTCCTGACCACTGCAACTCTTAGGGGCATATTATCAACATGGTAATTAGCCAGGATGGTTGACTATCATGTAAGTAATGTCAGCATTTCCTTTTTTAAAAAGAAAAAAAAAAAAGTACATAGTAAAAAAAAATAAGGCAATTAAAGTACATGCTCCCAAATAAAATTCCAGTCATCCCAAGTCACAAACACACTGAGAAGCCCTGAACTCCTACAATATGAAAGACAGACAGAAAAACTCCAGCTTTACTCTGTAGCATATCGCCTACTCCAAGGTGATCTCTGCCTAACATATAAAGCTATGTCAAACCCAGAGCTGTTGGACATGCTACACCTAAAGAAATCCCAGTCCCTCTGAGCTACACGCTCTAGGGACCTAAACCTTGTCACCACAATAAACAGGACATGCTGGAGGGATAGATTCCTGTCCCAGAGACTTCCCATACTCTAGAACAGGCTACCCATCTATGTCAAGCAACGTTCTTCATTAGCACTCTTCAAGAAAATCTTGATGAGTGGATGGGAAATAGGAAATACACCCTGGGGATCACTTCTGTGTCTCTGCTCGACAGTGGCACAGGAAAATAACTTTCTTGGGTGGTGTAAGCCAGGGAACCTTGTTGGCTAGGCTTATGTAGCCCCTTGGGCTGATAGCCTAGTACCTACCTATGAACCTATAAAAAAGTATATATTTTTAATAGAACATTGATAAATGTACTACCTTTCTCGTCTGTGTTCCTTCCCTTTGAAATTCAGAAATATTAATTCCTTCAATCATTTTTCATGCATATAACATAAAGAAAATGTATGACTAATGTAATGAATCTCTCTGAAGTATGAAGGAAAAGCAATACAAACAGGCAAAGCATACAATGCCACTGAAAGCAATCACAAGCACCACCCATTTTTTTTCATTTTTAATTGAATTCATTATGCGTTACAAAAAAAGTATGATTAGGTCAGCATTCCAGCTTTTATTTTTTATTGCTCTCAAATGGATTCCGAAACTTACCACTTCATTTTAGTTTGCGTTTGAGATGATTTTCTTGGAATCAGTTTTTCAAAAATGTAACACAGGATTATGAGTTGTTCTCCGGTTCTAACGTGCTTATTATGTGTTCAACACATGGATGCCAAGGAATTCACTTCGAGAGCAAAGCTTGAGAAGTGAATCTTGACATCCACATTGAGAACATATAATATTAAGTTCCAATCAGTGATCTGATTGTAATTCTTTGTAGTTGGGAACTGCTTTACTCCTTTATGTATTCCCTGTTTAAGGGAAATAGTTTTTTCCGCAAATACCATTTTAATGAGTGTTACTTTGTAGACAGCAGACAGAAACAGAGTTGAAATGAGCCCATTTCATGTTCTTCTGCTGTTATTTACTGGTTGACACTGTGAACTCTTACTGGCTAGCATGAGGCACGGTCTTAACAGCATTGTTAAGCACCCTTCTAAGTGTGGTTAATGTTGGGTCTTGTGCTATAGTAGTGCCAAAACGGGAAGTTGTTTAACTGATTTTTGAGGATAATAACAATGCTCCATGCACTACACAAAGGATTATGCATGGGTTGTCAGTCATAACTGGCTCATTATGTGTTCATGACATAGATGCTGAGAAATTAATCTCAAGAATGAATCCTGAGAATCTTGGCATCCAAGAAAAAACACATAATAAAGGGTTATGATTGGAAACCTGATCATAATTCTTAGTAGTGCATGGAGCTTTATCTGCTCCATGTACTACTTGTTACAGGAAAAAAGATTGCTATGTATTTTGCTGGCTTTCAAAGCAGTAAAGCACTTAGCAAGTGCTGTCTGAAAGAAAGTGTAAGAGATTATGTTATGTTAGAAAAAGTGAGAGACACATTATCAGCACAGGCAACAGGCAGTAACAAATCTGTTTTTTATTCTACTGCTGTTGTTTGCTAGCAGTAGTGGCCGATTTAACTGCCTAGTGTGATAATTCATCTTAACAATGGAATCAGGGGATTCTTAACGTTTATTAGGTCTTGCGCTATAGAAGCTCTTAAATGGTTTATCTTTTTCCTGATATTGGAGAATAATAACCACACTCCATGCACTTCAGTATGATGATGATCTGCTCCTTAATCATAATCCATTATACAATAATATGGGTACAGTCTAAACAAGTTGTTAGTGATGTGGGTATATTGTAAATAAACTAAATATCTGATATTTAAGCTAGGATGTGTGTTTTATTATACCCCTTTGTCTATGTCTAGTTAGCTGAAGATAAATATAACGTTTTGTCTTCTGTGTTATAGTTAAACCATGATACTGGAAAAATGTATATATAATTTAAAAAAACTACTATGGATATGTCCACCTATATATGCATTCAGCAAGTACTCTACCTTTTCTGAGACATGACTTGGTATCATCATCATAATAAACACTACTCCAGGATAATGTTTTGTGGCGAAGGAAACATTTTTTAATGTACACAATCACAGGTAGTTTCTTATCCATGGTATATTTGTGAAGAAGAAATTCATTAGTGACATGTAAACAAGGGTCAGCAGGATGATTAATGTATGAATTCATGTTAGATTCCATGACAGGATGAACAGAAACTAAAATAAGTGCAAAGAAAAACACATATACACACGTGCATGCATATACACATGCACAGCTTTTTTTACATGTATATCAAATAGCATAAACAGGCTGATTTGCAAAGTGAAAACAGATTAAAATAATTAAGAGCCTGCTAGGTTCTAAGCAATATTTTAATTTGATATAGTAAATTTCCTATCAGTTATATTGCCATTTGTGAAAGCATGCTAAGCTTGCTGTTGGCTCCATGTTTTTAAGCAACATAATTAAAATTCAGACTTACTTTCAGTTCATCTAGATTGGATGGCAGTGGCCCTAATCGTAAGGATGAAATGCTGTTCTGTCCTGGGAAGGATGATTTCATTGGAGAGCTGCATGTACTGTTAGCGGAGTTAGGCAATGAACCTGAATTTCGTATCACATCACTTGCTTGCCTATAAAAGATGAATTTCTGAATATAAATTTTCACTGTACTCATTGCAAACAAAGCAAACTTTTATATATTTAACCATAAGTGTTTCCCGATAAAAACAACCATGCAAATTGATTAAATGCAATTGCTGCTGCAACAAAAACTTCATGTGTGAAAAAATCTAGCCCAGTTACATCAAAGTATTTTCTTTACTATTTACTATAGAAGTTTGGCGCTCATTCATGCTTGAAAATACTACAAAGTGGCAGAGCAATTGCTTAACCAGCTGGTTTGCAGAGGCAGATGGTGCTGAATGCCTTTACAAGTCTTAACTTTAAAGGCATTGTCATTCCCTGCCATTCTTATCTCTGTGAATTCTTCTAATTTTGATGAATGATTCTTTCATTGGCTATTTTGTGACTCTCTACATCATTCGAATAGTTTTGATTACCTGATTGCTAAAATACAAATAGATTTAATGGTAACAGTGTTCCCACTTTATTAAATGCAGAGTGTTGTTATATTGCAAATTACTTACTCTTTTTAGGGGAGGGGGCAGGAACCTCGTGGATAAGCTGAAGTATATTAGGGTCATGTTTACAAATGAGGGTGGAGGGGTTCAGGAGACTTACCAAGTGAATGAATGAATGCATTGGTGTTGTCCTGGACATTATACTGACTGTAAGTAAGACATGAGTCATGATCCATAGGACTCTGTACCCCCATTTTCACCTATTGCTACAAGCTTTGCATAATGATTGAAGGGCTGTCACGATGCAAACAAGTAGAGGAAATTAAGGTCTTTCACAGAGTAGCTGTGTTCACTCTCTGTTACACAGTGAGGATATCCTCAAGGTGTAACACAGCCAGTTGAAGTGGCTTGGATGTTTAGTAAGGATATCCTCTGGGTATCTTCCATGAGAAGTATAGCTGGCATGGCCCACTGGGAGGATGCCCTGGAGCAGAACCAGGACACAAAGATTATATCTCCCAGATTGCCTTGAAATACCCGAGGATCACACAGGATGAGCTGGTGACTGTTGTTATGGATAGAGAAGGCTGATCAGCTTACTAACGCTAAGACTACCACCAAGAAAAGTGATTTACAAGATGTATGGATAAATGAAAGTCTTATGCCATTAAACAAATGCCACAATACTGCAAGACCTGCTTATTTTACTTGATATTACCTCTCTTATTCAAGCTATAAACTGAGAGCTAAAGGCTTGTAAAGTAGGATGAATATGTAGTTTGTACATCTCCTTATTTGTAGCGACAGAGCAGATTAAAGCTAAAAAGGCAGTCTACCCAAATACCATTCATAAACATTTAACTAAACATGCTTAATTTTATCTAAAAAGTTCACAATATTTAGAACCTGCATAAAACTACATTTTGGAAGTTTATTGTGTTGACACAGTAAGATCGGTACAGAAAAGGGTGCTAGTATTTTATATATAAAGTGTTTCTTACTTGGGTTTTGGTTGATGGTTTGGTTGGTAACTGAAATGCTGCTGCTGCTGATTCTGACGATTATGCTGCAGAATTTGTTGATTGTGCTGTGGATTTTGCTGATTCTGTTGTGGATTCTGCTGATTGTGCTGCAGATTCTGCTGATTGTGCTGAGGATTCTGACGACTTTGCTGCTGCTGACTGAGAATCTGTAACTGTAGGAAGAGTTGTTGCTGTTGCAAGAGCCTAGCATAGGCAGAATCCATAGGTGGAGGTGAACAATCTGCTTTCTGGTCTGGTGGAATGTACTGATGGTACTTTAACTTCTTCACTTTGGGTTTGATATCCTTCGGTTTCTTGTGGCGATTTTTTTCACTGGAAGATTTAGACTATTAAAAACAAAACCATATGTTTTAAGGTGCCTAGCATTTTCTGTATTTCTTAGAATAAAGTCTGAATCTTGAATCATTTAGGCATATTTTATTCTTTGTGTTCTACAACATTATTAATTATACTTTGTAAGTTTATAGTATTGTTGAAATATAATATGAGAAATGAGAGTATAATGTGATGCTCTAACTTACAAAAAAAAAATCACAGAGAGATTTCTTCCTGACTGTTCTCAGATCAGAATAAGAGTATCATTTTAAAGATCACCTTGTATGACTGTGAGTTTGGAATGCAAACAGGGTGTATACACTGATCTTCACAGAAAGAATACCATGGAAACATAAGGACCACCCTCCTGAAATGACAACATATAGACCCCCGAGGACTGACTTTTCCCAAACACCAGGAAAAGAATGTGGGAACCCAAAGCTGTGCTTTGACATGACTGAAAGATTTTATTGCTTATCATTTATACCCCTCATTTCATCCAGGAGATGTTCTAGCTGTGTTGGTCCCTCTCCCCAATCTCGTTGTGGTCAGTGTTATCTCACACACTGCTGTTTTTGACTGCTGCTCTTTCCTGGTACATTATATAATTCCAGTGCATAGAATTCTTACCCCGTTTGGAAAATGAACCCATCACACTGACATCAACTTCCAGTCAAACTGTGGGAACACTGATGTTTAGCTCTGCTCCATTAATGTACACTTTAGTTTACTAACAGAGCTAGCGCTGTCTTGAAAGCTAAATTCTGGTCTCATTGTGTTAGGAAAAATACTTAAACCTTTTGTACATTGACGAAGGGGAATGAAGGAAAGACAGAAGGAAGGAATGAATAAACGAAAGGAGAAAGGACAGAAGGAAGGTGCAGATCAAGGCAAGAGTGTTCATACACAGAGCATCTGATGTCTTCTAACAACACTTTAACAGCAAGGAACTACCTGATATATTGAGAAATTTTACAATAAAATGTAAATATAAAAATCAAAAACACTATATCATTTGGCTCAAACATATAGAAAATGTTCAACAGGCAAAAGTGTTAAAGAAATGAAGATAGATCACTTTAATCAATGAGGAAGTGCGACATAAAATGCGACATGGACACTTTATCAGACTTTTATGAAATGACACTTGATCTCCTAATCTTCTGTTTTAAAGCTCTCACCAAGAACAATGGGAATTTTCAGTCATGTAGAATCCTGTACTTGAAATTAAGGAAACCATAACTTTGGTCCCTGAGATCATGAAAGTTGTATCACTCAGAATGAAAATATTCCCTTTATATCCTCTAATTGTTGTCTTTTCTCTCAAACATTTTATAGGGAAACCTGGAAGTTCCAGTTCTCCAAGTGTCTTCCATCTGGGTCACTAATGAATGCCTGGTCACATTGTAACCTTATGCCTATTGACTGCAATATACAATCTTCATAAATGTAGTATGAGACCATATACACTTCCTGCCACTCAAACAACTGATCACTGGCATAATGTCACTTCTTAGTGTGAAAGGACATCTGCCTGCATGAAACAGTAATTCACGGTTTTCCTTTCTTTTTTCTGCCTTCTGAAATGATCAGCCTGTAACTCAAAGATCATTATAATCTGAGGTCACCTTGACAGAGTTTGTGACATTAACCATCTTCACAGATGATCAGTCTAAACCTTAGATAAAGCACTGTACAACATATCTACCTTCTACAAAAGTAATAGTAGATACCCTTCCATATTCCATTTGCTGATCCAAAATTCTAAAATGAACTGTTGAAGCTAACTAAACAGTGTTAAGATATTTTTAAAATATCTGTACAGATTGTTCCCCATAAGGACAAAGACATATAAAAAGACGACACACGCTTGTAAGCATTTAGCATACAAGCAGAAAGAAAATGCATATTGCACTTTGGAAATGTGAAACAGCTACTACTGCACATGAAAATCATATTGCGGAGCATTATATCTGAAGCGTAAAAGCAGGTCAATGAATTAATTACCTGAGAGGAAATCATGATCTAACAACTAAGCAGTAAAATATTTATTAAAAATGTCATCTTAAATTTATAAAGGAAAATGTTATAATGCCGGGATACTCATCTTGCTTAGTACTGTGTGTTCTTGTTCATAAACACGAAACAGTCTGTCATGGGAAGTTTATATCCACTTACATGCTGCACTCCTTTCAAAGATTATAATTGTGCAATTTATTGTTGCTAAACTTGAGGTCAGATGTTCTTTTCTTTTGGAATGTTAATTTATGTATTTTCCGAAGAAACACTCGTACTTCCTAAAGTGAAGTTAATTTTCTATAAAAACAGCAAAGATATCAATATCACTAAAATGAATAAGAAAAAAAAAACCAAGCATTTCTTTACTTGCCAGGTACTAACACCCCATGGCTTTACCTTTAAGTATCACTCAATGATAATAATAATTAAGGGTGAAACTGATGCGTTTTTCTTTTCATTACCTTGTTACATATGCTGGTGGTAGCACTGCCGTTTTCTTGTCTTCCTTTTTTTTCTTTGTGTTTAATTAGTCACTGAGCATTGTGTTACTGGCGTAACCCTTGCTATATGTTTCAAAGGAAAATGTATTCCAGGATGTGGCTAGGACTGGGGGACTTGTGGGGGAAGGCATCACTATTCTTCATTATCTAGTATTTCTTATTCTAAAAATGAAGGAAATTATCCCAAATTCAGTCATATTCTAATATCTAGAGAGAGCAGAGGCACGTCTATGTTATTAAAATCAAATAACCTTTTTTCCTCCTAAGATTTCAAATGACCTGGTAATAAGAGTACAACAGCTATGAGGAAGTTAAACAGTCTGGTTATGTTTTAAAGCACACATGCACACAGTTTAGGCACTTGTAGGTGAAGGACTGTTTTTATTTCATGAGTTTTTAAGAGGTGATACTGGGTAAGGATATAACATCAAAATGGGGTGTCCTGATCTGACTATGGTTGTTTGATACTGCAGGTGCAATACACTATAGTCAGAAAGTTAACAAGAAAGTACAGAACTGCCCTACTGAATAATGACAGATGCAATCCTTTAGCTAAATATAGATTGAGCTGAGAAGGAACATGGTCTCCAAAAAGGTTATATTTTAGCAGCAAAGTCCTGAATAGCTTTTAACAGATGTTTTATACATTTTGCTGTGTGATAAAAAAGTAAAAGGAGGTTCTCCTACGAAATGCTGATTCACAAAATGCCAAGGAAATCCAACATTGAAAACAAATGACTGAACATCTAAATGGCAAAAACTCAGAGTAAATGTTTTTTGCACATTGCAAGCTTCTCATCCTCACACACACACACTTTATATATATATATATATATATATATATATATATATATATATATATATATATATATATATACCAACAGCAGCTGCACAATGATGAAGAAGGCAGAAATCTATAAAGACCAAGGAATCAGTGCCACTGCACACAGAGACCAAGGAATCAGTGCCAGTACACACAGAGACCAAAGAATCAGTGTCAGTGTGTACAGAGACCAAAAAATCAGTGCCAGTGCGCAGAGACCAATGAATCAGTGCCAGTGTACACAGAGACCAAGGAATCAGTGCCAGTGCACACAGAGACCAAGGAATCCATGCCAGTACACACAGAGACCAAGGAATCAGTGCCAGTGTACAGAGAGACCAATGAATTACTGCCAGTGCATACAGAGACAAAGGAATCAGTGCCAGTGCACACAGAGAACAAGGAGTCAGTGCCAGTATGCACAGAGACCAAGGAATCAGTGTGAGTGCACACAGAGACGAACAAATCAGTGCCAGTGCACACAGAGACCAAGGAATCAGTGCCACTGCTCACAGGGACCAAGGAATCCATGCCAGTGCGCACAGAGACCAAGGAATCAGTGCCACTGCTCACAGAGACCAAGGAATCAATGCCACTGCTCACAAAGACCAAGGAATCAGTGCCTGAGCACACAGAGACCAAGGAATTAGTGCAAATGCACACAGAGACCAAGGAATCAGTGTCAATGCACACAGAGACCAAGAAATCAGTGCCAGTGCACACAGAAACCAAGAAATCAGTGCCAGTGTGCAAAGAGACAAAGGAATCACTGCCAGTGTGCACAAAGCCCAAGGAATCACTGCTAGTGTGCACAGAAACCAAAGAATCAGTGCCAGTATGCACAGAGGCCAAAGAATCAGTGCCAGTATGCACAGGGACCAAGGAATCAGTGCCAGTGCATACAGATACCAAGAAATCAGTGCCAGTGCACACGGAGACCAAGGAATCCATGCCAGTACACACAGAGACCAAGGAATTAGTGCCAGTGCACAGAGAGACCAATGGATTACTGCCAGTGCATACAGAGACCAAGGAATCAGTGCCAATGCACACAGAGACCAAGGAATCAGTGCCAGTATGCACAGAGACCAAGGAATCAATGTGAGTGCACACAGAGACCAAGGAATCAGTGCCAGTGCAAACAGAGACCAAGGAATCAGTGCCAGTGCACAACGAGACCAAGAAATCAGTGCCTGTGCACATAGAGACCAAGGAAGTGGTGAAAATGCACACAGAGACCAAAGAATCAGTGCCAATGCACACAGAGACCAAGGAATCAGTGCCTGTGCACACAAAGACCAAGGAATCAGTGCCAATGCACACAGAGACCAAGGAACCAGTGCCAGTTTGCACAGAGACCAAGGAATCAGTGCCAGTGAGCACAAAGACATCACTGCCAGTGCACACAGAGAAGCAGCACCTGCAGTGACTTCCTTTGGAAAATGGTTATCAATGCTCTGCTCCTCTGCATCTTAGGAAATATTATCTTGCCAACCATTGATATTCCAGAAAAGGAGCTATGCTGAACATGCAAAATATTTAAGGATTAGCTTTTAGTCATCCCATTGTACCACTGATCAAGGTTTAAATGTGAAAATGCAGTACTGCATTAGGAACATAGTTAATGAAATATCATTAAGCCATGAATTAAGAGGACTGAGTCATAATAAAACATGCATATGGATTTTGAGACAAATATAATAATGAAAGCTGAAGATGGATACAACAGATTATTACATCAACAAAAGAATGATACAATTTAATGGAATTAATGAGCCAACAAGAGGCATTTTTTGAAACAATTAAAGTCTGAAAAATACATTTTTGTTATGAAGAAAAGGTAGATGTCATTTTACACATAACTTGCAGGAAAATCACCAGGACTGGACAGAATACCTGAACAGGTGCCCATGAATGTCTTGCTGTAATATTATTATATAATGAAAAGAAAGACTTGTTAGCAGACAGTGATGGAAGAATCTCTTCACTCCCATGTGGCTGTGGGGACAACCTGATCATACAGTAACATGTATAAAACTGTTATATAAATCTCATTTAACAGTATTAGATGTCAACTGCACTGAACACTACATCCTTGCTGTCCTTGGGGCCTGCTGTTATACATCTCCTTTAATTATGTTATACTGCATATTAGTTATACTGACCTAGAGATAAAGAGGTTTGTATAAGCAGAAGATGAGGAAATGATAATAACAGCTTTCACGGTGACATGTAGTTCTTGGAGAAGGGTTCGTTGTAGAAACGATTATAGAAACAATATGACCAATATCATTATTCTTTAATCATGTAGGAGCTAAACACACTTAAAAAAATATCTACTAGGAAAAAAGTGCACTGGGGCAATTGAAGAAAATATCAGTGAATTTTACGCATGACTAACCCACTGGTCTAAGGGGTTTGTTCCCTAACTTGAGACAGTAACATGGGCAGAGGTAGTCGCTCATGTACCAGAGGGCTGACTAGAATAGGGGTACCACTGAAGGGCTGAAGGCCTACTTGACAATTTTGATGGGAGCATGTGGTTGTTCTGCATTCCTGAACTTTACTGGATTCTACTGGAAGTACCTCTGACTCTACATCTTAATTTAACAAAACATTTTTACATGAGTGAAACACTAGCTGCAGTTAGTCCTTTGTGAGATATGTATAAATACTTTGAGCGTTTTCTGAGGTATGTATAAGTAATTTTACTGTTATCCGCAATGATTTCCCATCCCGCATGTTATTCTTATTCCTGTTAGGTTGTACCAGTGTCTATGCTACAGGGAAGACTATATTTCATGATGTGCGACAATTCCATTTTATTTTATTTCATTATCAACTGGATAAACCCACTAGATACAAAGGCCCCTTTCAGGGCAACATGGGTGCAGTGTCTAATTAAGTGACTTGCTCAAAATCACACAGCAGGTAAATAGTAACTGAGGGAATTAACCCTTGGACTACAGGATAAAGACCATTAGTAGCTCATAGCTCAATAAACTTCCAGACCACCTGGAAGAAGGAATTTACACTGTTGGAACTTGTGCACCAAACTTCTGAAAGAAGTCAAAATGTTCCTGTACTTCTAGCAGTTACATGTTTACATAGGGAACAAACCCTGCAGACCCACATTCCATATAGAGAAAGCCTGGATTCAGTCACCACTAATAGTCAGTTTTGTGCTTAGACAACCTCATTCAAAGAGCAGGTCTTATTTATTTGGGTTTTTTTTACTATAAAACCGAATATTTTGTTTTTTTGTGATTTTCACTGATCTCATAGTTAGAAGATAGTAATGGGGATCATTTTGGGGCAAAACCCTTCACATGGAATAGAGGAGTTTATAGCCACAAAAATAATGATTAAATAGTTTATTGTTTTGTACTGCTGTATTTATGGGTTAATAATTATATGTTCTTTGGCAATTTTGGTTTTGACTGTTTATTAGTTATTTGGTATTTGATGGTTAGGATTATGTCAGGTAACTATTGTCTGGTTGGATGGTTTGGTATTTGATGTTAGGATTATGTCAGGTAACTATTGTCTGGTTGGGGAGTTTTATGTTAAGAGGTATGTGATTGTTGCCTAGTTTGGTGTTTCTAATGTTGGGATTATGTCATGTAATTATACATGAGTTATGTTATATGCAGCAGGTATAATGAAGACTGAAGGTGACAAATAAAGGGAGGTATTGTTCATCAAGATTATAGGTGCTGAATCTGGGCTGGGAAGAGGAATAGCACAGCATGAGATGGCAAGATCATATTTTAGTTTGTCCTCTCTGCCTGTGATCATCAGCTCTCTCTCATGGCCAGTTGGCCTACTTGTTCTCTATTACTCAGATGAGGGATGACTGGGAGGGCAATCATTTAGGCAGCCATTAGGGTTGGTTCATGTTCCTACTTGAAGCCCTATCTTTTGCTTGGTTTACATCAGTGAAGGGAGGGCATATGATGGACTGCCTGGACGGGTTGTCATTCACTTTTTCAAGGGGTATTACAAGCAGCAGCTCTGCTGTCCTGTCCTCAGATGTGGGTGATGGTTTTCACAGACTCAGCAGAAGCGACTCCAGTCAGGTGAGATGGCCACATTCCTTCACTCCTTTCTCTCCCTGTTTGGCTCTTCCAGTGCTAGCACCAGTAACCAAACCTCATCACCTGGGTCGCAGTCATGGCTCCATCCCTTTGTACCACATAGCTAGGCAAATATCAAGAGCATAAACTAAACAGACTGGCTGATAACAGGTGCTAAGAAATGCTGTCAACTAACATCCAGGAAACTAAAAGAGACTGGGTACTTGGTTCTCCCAACAATTTCAAAGCTATTTGCTGAGTAGTGATTGTTTATACTCATTTTATGAAACATTTGAAAACATTTTAGATATGTCATGGCGCATTGAACAGATGACATAACTGCATTGCCCAGTGCATGATGATGTTCTGTACCTTTCGGTTTGAATTTAGGGTAACTGCAGTGCCCACTAAATGATGATGTTCTGTACCTTTTGGTTTGAATTTAGGGTAACTGCAGTGCCCAGTGCATGATGATGTTCTGTGCCTTTCGGTTTGAATTTAGGGTAACTGCAGTGCCCAGTGCATGATGATGTTCTGCACCTTTCGGTTTGACTTTAGGTGCTATCTCACAACTACACATGCAAAGGGTAGTACACCTTCTGCTGTCACAACTATGCAGATGGAAAAATGATAGATTTCAGTTTAGACAAGCAGACCTTTATAGCACACAGGAATCTGTGGCTCTGTGATAACGTGTGATCTGACAGAAAGCACTATTTCACAAATGACACCAGGGCTGCTGCATTTTGGGGTACACTGAGGGAATTTTAGGTACCAGATAAGCAGGACATGCATGGAAGGAGTTTGCAAATATCATAGGACTGAGCCTTCCACTTTGTTCCCTACTATATCAACAGTCAATTCTTGCAAAATAATGTGTACAGAATCTCCCTTCCATTAGCAGTTCTGTCGTATGACTCTTGTAATTAATCTAATACAATGTCTGCTGCTTCAAAGATTTTCATCTTAATTGTTACATTTCTTGAGTGCAAACCTCTGGTTAGCATATACTGAAAATTCAAATTTATTTGAGGAATATTTTCTGCTGTTTATTTTAATGGTTTTATACAAGACATAAATGTTTGCTCATAATGCCATATATCATGTACTCTACATTTACCTTTACTTGTAAGGATCTCTGGTAGATATGCTGACTGCAATAACTAAGATAAAATTTCCTTATATTATCTAGAGCTGACTTTGGAAGCACAAACATACTTTGTATGCTCCTAAATGTGGCATAAATGCATTTGTTTTGTTTTACAGTCCGGTATCATATGGTAAATATATATAGTACTAATTACCTTTATTGTAGTTGGTATAGGTATTGGTGATGTCTCTTTGTCACTGACTGCCTTTGGACTTTCTGGCTGATTACTTTTTTCCACATTATGACCATCTGCAGTTACACACTGGGAAGTAACCTAGAATGTAAAACAAACAAACAAAAAAAAATAAATAAATAAAAATCAGTAATGGCATATAGGTATACACTGGTTTAGAGGTGTGGTTAAAGGACTGCATTATTCAGTATAATTTCCAGATCATTGTAACTGCAACTTTGCTGTTAGTGTTGTATTGCTGTGAAGAAAAAAAAAACATGAGTAAAGAAACTTTTTTTGCCAGAAATTCATCTTTTTTGTACTTTGCTTGTTTACCATTGAAATTTCCATCCTGCCATCAGTATCTCACCCACATTACCACTGAGGATTACCCCACCCCCTAAACAAGATCATTTCCTGCTACAATGTGAAGTTGCTGCAGTGTGTCTTTCTTCTTATCTACAGGGAGTTAAGTTTCTGTAGGACTTCAGAAGAACACAGCCCCTAACTACACTGTCTATATCACAAGGAACCCAAACTAATACTGTCCCTGCCTTCAACTACCTGGGAGACTAGTTAGATTAATTTCAAGAAGGAACACCATCAACAAAATCAGATGCAAATAAAAGGAGCTCAGAAGAATCATGATTCAGGCCGAATGCGGTATGAAAACTGATGATAACAAGAAAGATAAAAGTACATTTTTACAAATGTATGCAGTGCCGGGGTACACTTAGTCTTGCATATTCTTGTCCTGGATGCTGTGAATGAAGAGACTGAATTAATATATTGATGGCTGTTTAATATAATATTACATAATATAATATAACATAATATAATATAATATAATATAATATAATATAATATAACATAATATAATATAACATAATATAATATAATATAATATAATATAATATAATATAATATAATATAACATAATATAATATAATATAATATAATATAATATAATATAATATAATATAATATAATATAATATAATATAATATAATATAATATAATATAATATAATATAACATAACATAACATAATATAATATAATATAATATAATATAATATAATATAATATATCATTAGAATACTGTGATTATTAAAGTGGTATGCCTTTCAGGAGTACTTGTACTACATTACGTTTGATATGTGGATTTTAAGTTTAGCATCATGTTTTAATTTGCTATTATTTACGCAAACCTGTGGCACACCAGTGTCCCACAAAGCTTCATCTTTAGTCCCCTCATCTTTTAACATTTACCCTCCACACATCCATGCAACAGACTTTCCTAATAAAGTACACAGATAACTCCACACTCATTTGCACATCTGATAACATGGCACACCTATAAAAAATTACCCAGGAAACTTTAACAGCCACTGAAACATGGATTTGTAACTTACAACTCATGCTTAAGACCCCCCCCCCAAAAAAAAAACAAACTACTTATTTTTTACCGCAAGTCTCTCTCTCTCATGAAAAAGCTAAATTTAAAGTCCTCTCTCTTGATAACACCACCATTTAAGTCACTTCTCATAGAAAATTACTAGGGATGATAGCAGATGATAATCTTAAATTCAACTTGCATATACAAAATTTCATAAGGAAAACTCATTAAAAACTAGGACTGCTTTACAGAGCCAAAAAATTTCTTACCCAACTCAACTAAAACTACACTTGCCACTACTTATGTCCTTCCCACACTTCTCTATGGAGCTTACATCCTTACTAACCTCCAAGCATCACAAAATCAAAACTTGAACAATACTATACAAGCATAAAGGGCTCCTCTTAGACCTGCCCTTAAAAATAGGAGACACAGAAAATAGATATAGTGTGATTTTTGATGAATAGGACTCGTAACCTTTTATGATGATATTTTTATGTAGTATAAATGTATTTGTTTTTAAGTAAGCGATATATGTCCTTTTTTATATATATGCATATATAATTGTTTTTTATGTATGTGTGTATATATATATATATATATATATATATATATATATATATATATATATATATATATATATATGTTTAGATATGGTTGAATTTTAAAATGCATCTGTTCAATTTTTGTTGATTCATGAAAGTTTTATGAAGCTGATGCCTTTAAGCGGCTATTTCACTAATTGATTAATTGTGTTGATTGACATTTTTTTAATTTTTTATATAAGCCTCATTTTAGATTTGACTGTTATAGGCTTGATGAAGCTTGATAGCGAAAGCGCTTGCCAATTGTGTACCTGAATAAAACTGCTACTTTGTGTTTTAAATCGAGAGTGAATTTATACTTCATTTGGATTTGATATCCCAGGAACCAGGGTCTGAAGAAACGTGACTGCTTTTTATACTATTTGTTTGCTGACTGCCTGGGGTTATTGCGAGCTAGTTTCTGATTTTATTTTTAATACTATAGCAAAGTTGATAAATTTGCAGCAAATATCCCTTTTAGAACCCACCGCTGTTAGCGCTAAAAAGTATAAATTGGTTAGAACTACCACATCAACTAACATATACTCAATGTCTACCAGCTGTAAAATTATTCAGCATCTATCTGCTTGTGGAGCACTAAATACCATTCTATACAGCTGTGTTCCCAGTCGGTCATTACGATCCAGTGATAAAACGTGTTGTCTGTCCACAAACCTATAAATCTGCTGAATATTGTCTGTACTCATACCATGTTGCTAAGGCCTGGAACTCCTTATTTGTATTCATCAGGTCAAGATGGGGCCTCAGTTTAATGTCCCTTCCAAAGGGTAGCACCATCCTTACTCTGCACTGAAGGGTCAATAATCAATCTGTCTCATGTGGGAATAGAACCCACAGTCTTCTGCACTTAAAGCAAGTGTGCTACTTGTTGAAACACTGACACAGTTTTAAATGCAGGTGACCAAGCATGACTCACAGAGCCTATGGCCTGTTTTCAGGACAGACACAGCCAGGCTTAGCTATATGTGCTTATATAGAGCAAACATTCAAAAACAGTAACATCGGCAAATGGTACAGAACATTACATAGCCTGCATTAGACAGAGTAAAAAGGCACATTCTAAATGACAGTCAGCCAATAGTGCAGGATATCATATTGCACATTATTAAAATCTTACATCAATAATTGTTTAATACCGGTAATTAAAGCAACCAAGCAGCACATGATAAAATATGTGTTAAAAATATGTGTGTGTCTGTGTGTATATACATATCATCAATATATATATATATATATATATATATATATATATATATATATATATATATATATATATTGATTTATCTATCTATAAATATATAAACAATGTTCAAATTCAAAAAATGTCAACACTCATTCAGTCGACCTTTTCAACTAGAGTATTGCTAAAGCCGAACAATCAAAAAGCAGAACATCAACAGATTGAAAAAGGAAAAACAAAGGTGATCTTTTGATAAAAAGTCCCACTGGACCAAAATACTAAATTTATGTGAATAGTGGTACTTTTAGGGGAAAGAGTTTTTCATATGGTAATAGGGTTGGGGGTAGGGTTAAATATGAGTATGGTGGCCAGAGAGGCTTGACCACCCTGATTCACCTTAATATGTGTGCTAACCCTTACATATAATTTGTGGGGGAGAGCGTGAGATTCCCCACACCACCCACGGCAGAATTCTAATCTCATGAAAAAAAATGACATCCATATGATAGGTGCTTGCATTAGTAAATTGTAACTCAGTGAGTTATTAGGAAACACAGAAAAGCAACATTGGGGAGCAAATGGTTGTAACTAAGAAAATGGTGCTTTTGAGATAGGAATATAGGATCTGAATTGCCTAGACATATTATGACCTTACTAAGTTTAACGCTCTTGACTGCCAAAAAAGCAATTCCTAGAAAATGGAAATTGAAATCTAAATCAACATAACTGAAGAACTGAATATTGCAAAGGAGATAAAAGAAAGTACAGTTGTGTACCCTTACCGTAAATGTAGTTGTTCGAGTGTATTCACTGTTGCAGTCATCACATTTGGGTTATCTGCTTGCAGTAGCCCTCTGTCGGCCTGATTAACAAAGTCTTGGGTCCTGCGTTGGTTGCTGTCTCTTCTTCCATGACATCAGGTCGTCAGGGGTATAAAACATGCAGCCGACGCCATTACATCAGCTTTCCTTGCCCCAGATGTCAGGTGCCCCCCTAATGAGAAGCAATTAAATCTGTAAATATACAAGGTTATACCTCCAACAAAAAAGCAAATACACCAGAAAGCTTTTAAGCATAGTAAAGGAGAGAAGAGGTATAGCCAAAATAAGTCAGGGGGCTGGTGGGAGGGTAACCATTACTGCAACAGTGAATACACTTGAACATCTACATTTATGGTAAGTGTATACAACTGTACTATGTTCTTCGTGTTTCCCTGTTGCAGTTATCACATTTGGGTAGATTCCCAAAGCTAAGGTTGGGAGGAGGAAATTTGATAGCATTAGGTCCAGCTATAAGGCCCTGCAAGACTGCAGTGGCAAAGCCAGCTCTGGATTTAGAGAAAATCAGTAAATGGTAATGCTTGGGCGGCCAATGTGGTGCAGCGGTTAGTGTTGCTGCCTCACAGAAGAGGTTCTCCAGTTCGATCCTTGGCTGGGGTGCCTTCTGTGTGGAGTCTGCATGTCTTCCCTGTGGTCGCATGGGTTTCCTCCCGGTGCTCCGGTTTCCTCCCACATCCCAAAGACATGCTGTAGGTGGATTGGACACTCTAATTTGGCCCTAGGTGTGAATGCGTGCATGTATGTGCCTTCAGTAGAAGGTTGGGCACCGGGCTGGCAACTCAACACCGTAAAAACTCCACTGCCAATTATGAGTGGACAGATGATCCGCTGTGGCGATCCCTAACTGGGAAAAGCCGAAAGAAGAAGAAGGTAAATGGTAATGCTTGGTGAAAGTATGTACAGAACTCCAGGTAGCAGCTTCTAGGATGTCCCTAGTAGGTACACCTTTGAGAAAGGCTATAGAGGTAGATGCAGCCCTGGTTGAATGGGGTCTGATCCCCTGTGGGATAGGTTTTCCATGGTGCTTATAGCAGAAATGAATGCAATGGCCTATCCATTTAGAAATGGTTTGCTTTGAAATAGCCTTTCCCTCTGTCCCTGCAGCAAATGCCACCAGCAGTTGTTCAGATTTCCTTTGAGGTTTAGTCCTGTCCAAATAGAATCTAAGTTGTCTGTGCACATCTAAGGAGTGCAGTGTCCATTCCCCTTTCTTCTGTGGATTAGGAAAGAAGGTTGGCAAATGAATGGCCTGATTAAGGGCCACACTGGATACTACTTTGGGCATGAAAGAGGGATTGGTCCTGAGGGACACCCTGTCCACATGAAAGATGATGAAAGCCTCCACTGACATAAGGGCCTGTAATTCAGATACCCTTCTTGCTGAAGTGATTGCTAAAAGGAAAGTTGTTTTCCAAGAAAGGAATTTTAAATCTGCAGTAGCAGCTGGCTCAAAAGGAGGAAGGGTGAGTTTCTCCAATACAAAGTTAAGGTCCCAGGCTGGAGTTGGAGCTCTCCTGGGTGGTCTTATTTTGGCCTCTCTAGGGAACTGCTTGAGCAGTGGATGAGAGAAGAGGGGAGGTTCTGTGTTATAATGAGCTGAAATGGCTGAGGCATGAATTTTTATTGAGGAAAAAGACAGGCCCTTGTGAAGCATCTCAGTTAAGTATAGTAAAATCTGAGGTAAATTGGGTACTGCTGTGTTCATCCCTTGCAATTGGTTCCAGGCACAGAATCTTTTCCATTCTTCAGCATAAGATTTTCTAGTACTAGGCCTCCTTGCCTCTAAAATGATATCCATCACTGGTTTACTGAGGGATGGTAAATGAGAAATTAGGTAATTAGCCAGGCTGCTAGGTTCAGTGTTTGAAGCTGAGGGTGTAGAATCTGGTTCTCCTGCTGAGGCAGCAGGGTAGGAGTCTGAGGCAGGTACCATGGGGCCAACAGTGACACACTGCGCAAGAGGGGGTACCAGTGTTGGCATGGCCAGTCTGGTGCAATCAAAATCGTCCTTGGTTTGTCTTGCTTTATCTTTAGTAGTACCTTGGAGAGCAGAGGCAGAGGAGGAAAGGCATAAACTGATAGATTTTTCCAGCTGAAGAACAGAGCATCCACTTTCCAAGCTTGTCTGTGGGGAGTCCTTGAGCAAAATTTGTCCAATTGATAGTTCTGGTGCGAGGCAAACAGGTCTATATCTGGGCTCCCCCATTTGCTTGTCAACATGTTGAAAATCCTAGGTTCCAGTTTCCACTTGTGTGGGTCCATGAGTTTTCTGCTTAGTTCGTCTGCCAGTGTACTTAGTTTCCCTGGCAGGAATTGAGCTTGTAGATGCACTTGGTAGCTCAAGGCTGTGTTCCACAATGCCATGGCTAGTCTGCAGAACTGCAGAAGGGGTAAGAATGCGTATCCCACTGCTTATTTGCTCAGATGAGGTCTCAGCAGATATGATAAAGATGCTGGGTGAGCTAGGGGAGAAATGGCTCCTGAGGGTACTAATTGCAGTGTGGAGAGAAAGGCATATTCCAGATGACTGGAGAATAAGCATACTTGTGCCAGTGTACAAGAACAAAGGAGACATCCACAACTGTGGACAGTACAGAGGCATCAAACTCCTACCACACTGCATGAAAGTTCTGGAGAGGGCGATTGATAAATGGATACGCAGAATAGTAGAATGTAAGATGGGAGATGAACAGTTCGGATGTTTGCATTGAGACAGATACTTGAGAAGAAACTAGAGAAGAGGAGAGAGTCAAACTGGGATTTCCTAGACTTGGAGAAAGCATATGACAAGGTCCCAAGAAAGCTGATCTGGGCAGTACTGCAGTGGTTTGAAGTCCCAGAAACATTGGTAGAATTAGTACAGGCTATGTACAAGGACCCAGTGACTCAAGTACGAACAGTGTTTGGCCTCACTGAGGGGTTCCCAGTGGGAGTGGGTATACACTAAGGTTCAGCTCTGAGCCCACTGCTGTTCATACTGGTAATGGACTACATCAGCAAACAGGTTGGAGGGGTCAGACCAACAAAGCTGCTGTATGCAGATGATGTGGCAGTACAGGCAGACTCTGATCTAGAACTTCAGCAAAGGATAGGAGAATGGAATGCAAATCTGAAGGCACATGGGATGAAACTAAGCACAGATAAGACAGTGGTAATGGCAGCAGATTGGGGAAATCAGAAGAAGCTGAGAATAGAGATAGATGGGAATATAGTGGAACAGGTAAACAGCTTCAAGTATCTGGTAGGGGTGGTTGAGGAGAAGGGTAGTCTGAATGAAGAGGTCAAAGCTAGAATCAGAGGGGCTGCAGCCAACTGGCATAAAGTATCAGGTGTAGTATATGACAGAAGAATGCCAAAGAAGCTGAAAAGTAAGGTGTACAAGACAGTGGTGCGACCAGTACTACTGTATGGTATAGAAACCTGGGCAGTAAAGGCAGAACAGTTGAAGAAGCTAGAGGTGATGGAAATTAAGTGCCTGAGAAAGGTGGTAGGATGCACACTGCGGGACAGGTGAAGAAATGAGGACATAAGAGCAGAAGCCAAAGTAGCTCCAATTGCAGAAAAGATCAAAGAAAACAGATTACGATGGTATGGGCACATGTGTAGAAAAGCAGAAGACAATCTGGTGAGGGAGATTTGGGACAGACACGAAGAAGGTAAGAGGAAGCGAGGGCGTCCAGCAAAGAGGTGGATGGATTGTGTGAAAGAAGATCTGCAACAGTCAGGCATGAGTGTTGAAGAAGGCAGGAGAGTGGCACTGAATCGAGAGAGTTGGCGACAGTTAATACGATACCCCGACCCCATGTAAATGGGAAAAAGGGGATGATGATGATGATGATGATTTATGTACCACATAACAGTGGTGTTGTCCATCTTTACCATTAATTGTCCTGGAAGAATGTGGTCCTTGAAGGCTGTTAGAGCATTCTGTACAACTAACATTTCTTTTTGATTGATATGCAGGTGCATTTGACTTGGGTTCCATTTGCCCTGAATGCACTTCCCTGCCAGATGAGCCCCCCCCCCCCATGTCTCTGCCCACCAAAGGAACTCTAGGTGTAGGCGAGGTATGATAGGAATCATTGCTTCTAGATCCTGAGAATGTTGACACCATAGGCTTTTTAGATACCATTGTAGTTTCCTCATATGCAGCCATGCATGTGGAATTAGAAGAATGCAGAAGGCCATGAACCCCAAGGCTTGTAATATTTGCCTTTCAGATAGCAGGGTTTTTGTGGCCCCTTGTTTGAAGTAGGTTGTCAAATGAATTTGTTTCTCTGGCGTGAGGAAAGCCATCTGGGAAGTTGTATTCAAGCTTGCTCCCAGGAATATAATTTGTTGACAGGGTACCAGGTGTGATTTATTTTCATTTATGGTGTACCCCAGACAAGTTAGCACCCTTTGTACAAAGGCCAGATGTTTCAAAAGTATGTCATGGCTTTCTGCCTGAACTAGACAATCATCCAGATGTGGGTATATTTGCATATTTCTTTGCCTGCAAAATGCAGTGACTGGAGCTAGGCACTTTGTGAATACCCTGGGTGCAGTAGATAAGCCAAAGGGCAGTGCAGAGAACTGATAGTGCATGTAGCCTGCTTTGAAGCGTAGGTATCTTCTGCAAGATTCGCTGATTGGGATGTGCAGGTATGCTTCCTTTAAATCTAGTGTTGCCAACCAGGCATCTTTGCCTAGCATAGGAAGCCACTGGTGAAGAGTCAGCATCTTGAATTTTGGAATCACCAAAAAGGTGTTTAGAGTAGACAGGTTCAGGACAGGACGCCATGAATTGTCTTTTCTGGGTACCAGGAAAAGTCTTGAGTAGAAACCTTATCCCTTTTCCTCTTTTGGTATCAATTGAATAGCCCCTATGCTTAAGAGATAGTACTTGCTTTTGGGCCTCTGCCCACTGATTTGGAGGTAGATCCAGCCAACCTCTTGGATGTGTGGAAGTGAAATCTGTATCCTTGGGACACTATATTTAAAACCCATTTGTCCTGGGTAATGAGTCCCCAGTTCTTTGCATGAAGTGCAATCTTTCCCCCCAAAGGGGCAGACAGTTGAGAAGTGCTTGGAAGTTTTAAAAAGAGGTCATTGAGACAGTTTATCATAGGGGGGAGTTTTATTACTCCCAGATTTGGAAGTGGAGGCCCCCCACTGCTTAGTCCTGTACGTCTCCTGTGACTGAAGCCTGGGTGCTCTGCTGGATCTGGGTTTGGACTGAGAAGGTCTGAAAGAGGCAGGAAAGGGCCAGTTCTTAGAAGGCCAATGCCTACTAAATCTTCGAGGTTGTAGTTGTAAAAAATATTTAACAGTTTGCATAGATTTAGCTTTTTCCTCCATCTTTTTAAGAACTTCTTCTGCCTTGTTTCCAAACAGGCGGTCCTGATTTAAGGGAGCATCCAGTAATTTCACTTTGACATGATCTGCCAAGGATTGCTCCTTAAGCCAAGCATGCCTTCTAAGTACAGACCCAGTTACAGTAGCCCTGCAAGATGCCTCTAGTGAATCAAAACCACATTGCAAAGTATGTTTACCAATTTGTTCAGCAGAATGCATTAAATCCTGTAAATCTTTATTTTCAGCACAATCAGGAATCAACATAATTTTCTGTTTAAGCAATCCAATAATATACTGCTGATACTTTAACATATGAAACTGGCAATTCAAGGCCCTAATGGCCAAAGTTGCAGAAGTGTATACCTTCTTACCCCATCTATTCAGCGCCCTGGAGTCTCTATCAGAGGGGGTAGGATTTTTGGCAGTAGTACCCTTAATGCCCTTGGGTCCCTGTGAAATGGTCTCAGGATCCGCAGTAGGATTTTTGAAAAGGAACTTGTGAGAGTCAGGAACCCTGTAATATCTATCAGGTTTTCTGAGAGCAGTAGGTAAAGAGTCAGGGGCCATGCTAGATTCAGAAAAGGCATCATCAACAATGCCCAGTACAGGAGGTATAGCTAAAGGCCTGTGCTGGGACAGGAGTAAGAAATCCCTAAGCATCGTTTTAGCATCAGAGAAATCCTGACTTTCCCAATGAAAATACTCCCTGAGAGTATGCAAGGTTTCTCCAAAAGAGAAATCCTCTGGGGGGGGGGGGCAGAGGGAATAGAGTCCTCAGCATCAGAATCCTCATAGATAGATAAGGGTAAATCCTGGTCATCAGAGGAAACAGAAATTTCACAATCCTGGTCAGAAGTATCATAAGCAAACTCAGCCCTAGGTCTCTTACAGGGGGAAGGTTGGCTTCCCCTGATTAAAGTAATAAGGTCTTCAGCCATTCTTATCATTTGTTTTTTAGGCATAGAGGCCTGACCATGCAGTCTGGGCGTCAGTTTTCTAGGCATGGTTCGAGTTTTAGGCCTTGAAGAAGAAGATGGCATTGGTTTAATATGCAAGTCAGTAGGCCTGAATACACCCTCAGAAGCTGGTGCCTGCACAGCGCCTCCGGACCCATCCAAGTTAGAGACATCCGCAGGTTCCACAGTTGAAGCATCTCGAGTGGGTCTCAGTAGGGGTTTGTGAATCTGAAGTAGTGGGTATCAGGGGTTGCGAAAGTGCCTCAATGAGTACCGGCGAACTGGCGACTGGCTTAGGAGAAGCATTGTCAGCAGTTTTGGACCTAGGCAGCCTGTCTCTGTCTTTATCTTTGCGTTTTTTCAGAATGTCGGTAGTCGGATGACTTACCGAAGACATATCAGGATAATTGAACCGAGCACGAAAATATTTAGAAGCAAAAATATACCAACGACGAATAGTTCATGGTTAAAATAAGGCACAAAACCGACAGTGAGGTACGTTGTGGTCAGGGCCAAGGCAAGGAATACAGTACGAATGAAAATCTTTATGAGGTATTTGCTTTCCACAAGAAATGCAATTATTTACTTTTACTGACATCGGTTTAGAGCAAGAAAAAGTTTCCCCAATGGGGTACTTAGCTTTTAGTTGAAGACTTCGGTTCTGAAATTCGAAAATGAAAATTTCAGGAGTTGGCCGACCGGCACTTGCGAACTGCTTCTGCTTCGGGCACTGCACGGGAAGAAAGACTGATGTAATGGCGTCGGCTGCATGTTTTATACCCCTGATGACCTTACATCACAGAAGAAGAGACAGCAACCGACGCAGGACCCAAGACTTTGTTAATCAGGCCGTCTGAGGGCTACTGCAAGCCGATAACCCAAATGTGATGACTGCAACAGTGAAACACGAAGAACATCTGGAGGTGGGATCTTTAGAATAGGAAAAAATAAATTATATAGAAAAAATGGAATTGTGCAAACAATTCATTGAGAATAATGTTCTTGTGGAGAAGTGATGTTTAAGGGAAGGCAGGAATTGATCAAATTATGTAATGGAATGAATGATAATTGTTAAAAAGAAAACATATGTAAACTGTATGAAAATAATGAACAATGTTACCATGGTTTGTTTTGTTTTGTATTAATGTATGTGTGCCTATGTCATTGTTTAAAATGTGATTTAATAAAGATGTTTAAAAAAGTCTACCATCTTCAACTGGAAGTTACTGTCAGGGAGAATTGGAATAGCAAGGCCAATTCTTAGTTGTCTTAGGACAGGATTAGTGTCTATTCTGAGAAGACTGATAGTAGCACACACTTTAAATGACTTTCTCACATGCAGGCATGCCCAGTGCTCATATTCTGCCTTACAGTTAGCATTTCACTAAATAAATAAAACTCCATGTTGGATGCGCTATACCTGTAAGTGAAATTAGCACATAACTGGACTGAAACTCAAACCTCACTGATGCTGCTAAAGCATTTTGCAGGCGGAATGCTCCTGAGTGGGGAGCCACAGTCCCCTACCACTACTACTTTAATATACTAACTCTGAGCTTGATGTTCTTCGAAGTAAGGGGAATGCTCTGAGGTAGTGTAACCTCAGACTTAGTATGTATATTCCCTGTAATTATATTTTCAGGCTGGCTTTTCTGAATATCACAGTTGTGGTCCTTGTAATTTTAACGGGAACCCTAGAAAAATGTTATGAGCTTCTAAAGTTACTTCAGTGTTTCTGTGACTTTGAGAAATGTACATCTGACATCATACTGGTATTTAAAAATACCCTACTTTTTTGCTCTTTGGCTAATGTTATTCCCTATAAAATATCTGACAAACATTTGTGTTAATCTGTACTATAGTATCAGTAGTAATGTTAATTTACTGTCTACCAAACACAATCATGACAGAAAAGGGTCCATTTTATCACCTCACCTGTCTAGTTAATAAATAAAATAAAGCAAAAAACATTTTCTTATAGCAAATGTTCACTAGGTCACTTGTAGTGCAGATGCCTAGTGGGTACCCTATAGTCAGGGCACCAGGAAACCAGTGCAGTAGCGATAATTAGTCCATTGCTATGGCTACATGGAGAGAGACTGAACATTTTGTATTTAGCTGGAGGGGTGCAGTGCCATTAGGCATTTATCACTTAGGCATCTGCTATCTCTCTACCCTTGTTGTGGATTGTGCATATCTATTCTTTATTTGTTTGCCTATGATCAGGCTATGCCACACTTAAGGACAATTATGTCACCAAGGTGAAGAGCAGTGCAACTTGGGCTTGATCATGCCCCTACCCCATACTACCACTCTGTGGCTGTAGTCTGTTAGGGGAATCTTCAGTTGAAACATCACAAATGGAAAGTCAGCAACTAATATCTTCATAAACCAGACCGGGATGTGGCATTTTTAAAAGGAATTGCGACAATCATTATGTAATGTGTCCATACAGCTTACCTTGACCTGGCCAAGGATCTTGATACAATAAACCCAATCAAGCATTATTGACAAGCTCACTAAATTAGGTATAAACCCTTTTATCACCCACTGGATAGCTAACTGGTTCACTGTTAGCACCCAGGAGGTCAAAAATAGATGAAGCCATCTCCATCAAGAGGCTAGTCACTAGTGAAGTCCCCCAGGGTTGGTTACTGGGCCTTCTCCTTTTTGGCATGTATTTCTCTGAAGTGGAAGCAAACACTGGGGGTTTATGGCTGACAAAATTTGCAGATGATTGGTGCCAAAGTCATGGTCTTAGACTCAATGCTAAGAAATTAATAATTGTACACTTTGGGAAGTCAATCATCTTATATAATTACCATGTTGAAATTATGCCCCCTAAGAGTCAACCCAGTGGTCAGGGATCTGGGTATGCACATAGACAGTAGCCGTACTTTGACCACCACACGACCACAGTGGTGAGGGAGTCCTTTTATGTTGCACAACTTATGAGTAAGGACATGGCATCTGGGTCCAAAGAGAACATTGTCGCATTGTACTCTGCCCTTATCAGACCAATCACAGAGTACAATTCTTCCTTCGATATGTACCTGACCAGACATATGCAGCAACTAGAATGACCTCAGAGGTTCCTTACAAAAAGAATACAAGGCATAGCAAGCCTGCCTTATGCAGAGTGCCTTAAAGCCTTTTCGTCTAGTCATTATGCTATAGAATGCTGAGGGGAGATTTATGCCTAGCTTACAAGGCATCTGCAGACCCCACACTTATGACCCTCCTGATATTCATAAGTCAAATAGTACTAATCAAACAAGGTCTATGGGCTGAATTTTGTCTGTGACATAAACAGAACATACTGAAGAACCAGATATGTGTCCCAAAGACTGCCCCTCCTATGGAACAAGCTTCCCATTCATGTGAAGCTGAGCACATCTATTACTCAATTTAAGCACAACCTAGAACAGTGGATGGGGAATAGGAATTTACACCTAGCCTGGCACCCATGTCCCTTATGGACAGAGGTAGCTTATAAATGCCTGGCCATCAATGTCCTACTTGTATACATGACATCATTATTCTTTTGGGAAAACTTGACTAGGCTTAGAAAAGCCCCCCCCCCCCCCCCGAGTTGCTAGCCTAGTTACTATCTATGAATCTGTGAAAATAAACACAAAACAGATACAATTTAATGAATTTTCTGTCATCTAAAATACACTACTTATAACAGAAGTAATGCAAAACATTTAAAGTTGGAAACTGAATGTTGAAAAAACAGATCTGTATCAAAACTGTTCCGTTTATGTAATATACATACTTTCCGAATATAGCAAGCTTTTAAATAAAGCTAATCATATAGAATGGAAATGACAATACACTCTTCAGATATTTTTAGATGTGTAATATTTATCAGGCAGCTATCTTATAACTATGTTCTTACAGAAACACAGTGCGGAACTTTTAATCTATGATATTCTAAGCATTACAAACTGGCACATGAGCCCAGTAACACTTTATTAGAATCATGCAATTATACAGACTTAATGGACAATGGTTTGGCCTCAGTAACAGGAATGCCTGGAAAATTGTGATAGCTAATGCCAAGTACACAATGTAAAAAAAAAATTGGAAAGGAATGCTACCACAGCCAAGTAACTGCCACTTTTGGGTTAACATTCATTTACGAGAATTTGCAGGCTATCATAATATAGTCTGTAACCACCAGGGTAGTTGTAATTGCCAGATTAATGAAGCAGTCCATGTACATAAAGTTAGTACTGTACAAAGATAACATTAACGGACAATGTTCAAGGCTGTAGAACTGTCTGCTTATTCACATATTCCTGAACGTTAACTGCTCTTATCTGGGTCTGCTCCCCAGAAATGTTTTCTTTCATTTAGAAATAGTGCTAATTACCTTTGTATACACAAAAATCATGGTATTTAGAAATGCTTAATGTCTTTGTCTGCAGAACTGATTTATTCCTGAAATAAAACTATATAAGCATTTGCAATTTAATTTCTTCAAGATTTGTATGCTGGAATAAATTTACTATAATGAAATTCCAACTTCTTTCCCAGGAACCATGTTTCTAGTTGGTATCTACATAGGCTGCTGAGCTCTGCTAGTGATTGTTATGTGCATTTAATAGAGTGAGATCTTTCAAATGAGATGTGTTTCAATTTTTTGAGAAGAAATGGAGATTAGAGTCATGCATTATAAGGTTATTTGCAAAGTTGCCCACAGAAAGCTGGGAATGGTCTAACTTCATTTTATGATGTTTTTTGATTTTTATGATACTTTAAATCTATCAACAAGAGTGGGATACAATGTTATTTCAAACCACAATTTTGGAGGTACCATTTTGGGTAATATTTTTCATTTTGTTAGATAGTATTTTGATGTTTTACAAAGCCTTTCAGTCTGTGTCTTCATCATTTATATCTACTGCAGTTGTTAACAGTTCAGGGCAGCACTGATGGTTTTAGCACATCTTGGTTATAAAAACTGAAACAAAATGTGAACCAGTGAATTGGAATGCTAATAAAGCATGTTATCTTGTTAATCAGTATCTAGTAATAGTATTTATCCTTCTCAGTTGACTCCACCTGACTGAATTTAAACAGAGTTCATTGGTCAGTAGTGGCAATTATGGGGCATCGCTTTTAGTGGAAGACTCATTTTAATTTTAAATCATTCACTTGCTAACCAGGTTTGAGAACTCATTTGTCTCTGACCTTTTTCAACCCTCACTTAGGCCACAAGAGCAATGGAAAAAATGCAAAATGACAAAGAATTTGGAATAGTGAACTAGCATGTATTTAGGAGCTGGGGAAAATGGAAGGACCAGGAGAAGACTACATGTTGATATTGGAAGAACATGCTGTCTTAAGACAGACAGCAAGTGGAAATCAGGACTGAATATCTGGCTCTGAAGCTGTGAGGTAGGGATCCTAACAATTGGTTGGTATTGCTTCTGTAACATGGATGAGTAGTGGGCAGCAGCTGTTACTCATGATGGCAGAACAATCTTATACTTCATTTTACGGAAAGACCTACAGTGGGGTGTTGTGCTTCCCATGGTATGTGTGGTGCAATGGCTAGGAGCTACCCCCAGTAGACAATGAATGTTAATGGTTTAATTTGTAAAACAGGAATGACCTGTGGGTCATTTACCAAACATGGTGGCATACAAATAGTTTCTATGATAACTTCTGGAGCATGAATGACCCATAAGGTCAGTTGCCACCCATGATGAATACCGATAATCATTTCTGGAATATGGACGTGCAGAGGGGTGGAAATTATTTAGGGTGATATGATTATCAGTTTTGATGCTGTAATTTCTGGACACAGCTGAGCAGTGTGATTGGGGTGCCAGAGGTTAGTTTTCTGTCGGAGTATATTTTTTGGAGGTTAACTTCATCCATTTGTCTGTCTCTTTAGCCAACCTCATATCCATCTGCTCATCCATCCATCTATTCATCCATGCAGACAGGTATCCACCCATCTATTCATCCATGGACTAGTGCATTCACCCATCTATTTATCCATGCATTACTGCATCTACCTGTCTATTCAGCCATGCATTAGTGCATCCACCCATCTATTCATCCATGCACTAGTGCATCCCCCATCTATTCATCCATGCATTAGTGCATCTACCCATCTATTCAGCCATGCACTAGTGCATCCACCTATCTATTCATCCATGCACTAGTGCATCCACCCATCTATTCATCCATGCACTAGTGCATCTGTCCAGCTTTTCTTTAAATAGTAACTAAAGCTGTGGTCCAGATGACATATTACTAGTACATCTCCCATTCCTGTTGCTACAGGCCTGCAAACTTCTCTATACCACCAGGGTTATTACCAATATTTGTAGTTCAGTATTGTCTCCAATGTGTTTATATCTTACTGAGTGTATGTGCTCAGCATTGTATAATTAACTAATGATAATAACTGCAGTAATGTGGTTTTATTCTCTGCAATTTGCACCAGATTATCAATGCTGTTTGCTGAGCTGCATCTCTCTTCCCATCTTTAAGGTTTACAGGCAAAACTATGTGGAAAAATCAGGAATTTTAATATTAGCATGCAAAGAGCTACTGATGGAATGCTTCTACTCAGTTGTTAGGATGTTTCAGGAAATTTTATATGCGCCTACAATTATTTTTGTACACAAATGCAATCATTTGTAAATGGCTTGATAAGAATAGTACAGGATGAAATTATGTATGCAGAGATTAATCCACGCATTTTAGACATATGATATTAATCTGTCACTGCTATCTGGATTCTTCTTTAAGCAACATGATATGCATTAATATTAACCATATGTTTTGTTAATAAAGAAAACCTATAGGTGTCTGAGATTAATTGCTTATTCTGTGGCTTTCGTGAGTGTGTGTGTGTGTGTGTGTGTGTGTCAATGTTTGTGTGTGTCAATGTGTGCACGGGGGGGGGGGGCATGGGTGGTCTAAGCATATGACTCCATAGATATGTATGTCTATGTAATATGTGTGGTATAAAATACTCCTTACATGTTATGATGTCATGCTCTCAGTGTAGCAGATCCGGTGCAGAAATTTGTATGTCTGGTAAAGGAGTGGATTAACTGTGAGAGCCATGTGCATATATTACCTGCAGTGTGCCTGTTGCAGTAGCAGACGTTGCTGGTGCACTCTTTGAGTCGGGAGGAGAGCCCATGGAACCAGATGATTCTGGAGAGTCTTCACTTCTGGGTGGCTCTGGAGAAAGACTGTCACTGCTGCTGTCTTCATCAAAGGAAAAGGCATCAGACGCTGATGAGCAGTGTAAGTGATTTCCTTATTAAGAGAATGAGAAACAGTATGTCTATGTTTCTGTAATGAGACTGCACGGATACATACATCAAACACACTTCATTTTCTTACTCATAGGTCACATCAGCTGTTACAAATGTCCATTACAAAAACAATTCAAGAAAATAATATGTGTCAAGGTGCCTTCAACTAGTATGGGTAAATAAACCTGAATCTACTTCAGTCACCAGAAAGCACTGTTTGTAAACCTCTGTTAAACTCCATTTTATAAATGTAACTTAGCTGCACACTTACATTTTTCTTGCCTTCTACTTAGCCTTGTGGGATTTTCTGTGCAGTGTATGCAGGCATTTCCAAGTATGCAGACATAACCCTGTCACTTAAGGGAACGTTGAATTATGTTTTGCATAATACGTTTACTTCTGACTGCTAACAATGCTGTAATACTTTGTTTGTCAGTTGCTGACTCCATCAAAAAAATGCATTGTTTGAAATGCGGGTTGTAGTGGACAGCAATACTACCACTTGATTTTTCTGTCTGAATTCAATGAAAGCACATTTAATAAACTCAACAGTTGTTTTTACATATTTGTGAAGCTATATGACCAGCTTGCAAGCATTCTTCCTAATTTTAAGCATTTTCCTAGATCCAAGAAATTATATATGATTTAATATGCATATTTCTGAAGTTAAATAGCAGTTAATGACATAGTAGAATACACATTCAATAGACAATTCATAATGTCAGCTGGTCGAAAATCACAGTGTCTGACTTCACAGAGCTTGGAAATGGAATGAAGAAATACAAACACAGACAACAGTGGGAAAGTGAAGACATAGGGCCCTTTTATCTCCAGTGGATCTGCTTCTGTGACAATCACTCATCACCCTGTGTGGCATCGACCAGGTGTGCGCTGGCCTGGCTGTATGTGTATACTTACCGGCATGACACTAAATCTTACTTGTATGGCTTCTCAAATGTCGGACTGCAGCACTGATAGATGTTGCACATTTACTACCCTAACATGATGGCATACTTGGCAACTTGCCACAAACAGCCAAGCCACTACATTTGAACATATTGGATACTGCAACACATCCTATACCTTTTTAATAATCAAGTTCTCAAAATGTTTTCTATAATTCTATCTGTAGTATATATAGCATAATGGGTCTGCATGAAACCTGTATAAAATGATTATCAATGGAAAACAGCTTTTTTTAAGTGTGAGTGTGCATTTCTACGTGCGTGTGAGTATCCTTATGAGCATACATATGCATGTGTGTGTATATTTTGTGTACTTGCACACACAAGCAAACACATATGCATGTATACGTGTGTGTGTGTGTGTGTGTGTGTGTGTGTGTGTGTGTGTGTGTGTGTGCGTGTGTGCAAATGTACACATGAATGTGCATTCACATGCATACATGTACTAACATAAGAAACTACATCTTTTATACCTGACTAGTCATTGAAATCAGTGAAGGTGAAAAGACATAAAAAGTAAAAGGATCCTGCAAGGAACTACACTTCAGTTCCCTGACAAAAGTGTGTAGTAATAAGAAAAAACAAATGAAGCTCTCTGTGAACACTCACCTCTAATATGTGAACAGGCAAGATCTCTAAAACAACCAGAAGTGACAGAAATGCAACTAGCAAACCGTTTGTGAGCTCGACTAAAAATGAAAAGCAGTTTCCCTTATTAATAAAATAACACATGTAATTTATAGTCTTACCAAAAATGTTTGCTTTGCATGTGATAAAATACTCAATACTGCCTGCAAAACATGAGTATGATAAATCAGAGATAAGTAGTAACACTTCTGGGAAGATATGCCAGTACCTACTACTATCACAAGTAACAGCGCAATAGCCTTTATTTATCACCAGCATTACCAGCTACATTTAATCTTAGTGTGTGCACGTGTATGTGTATGTGTACATATGTGAGTGTATGTGAGTGTGTGTGTGTGTGTGTGTGTGTGTGTGTGTGTGTGTGTGTGTGTGTGTGTGTGCATGCATGCGTGGGTGCGTGCATGTGAGTGTGTATGTGAGTATGTGAGTGTGTGTGTGTGTGTGTGTGTGTGTGTGTGTGTGAGTGTGTGTGTGTGTGCATGCATGCGTGGGTGCGTGCATGTGAGTGTGTATGTGAGTATGTGAGTGTGTGTGTGTGTGTGTGTGTGTGTGTGTGTGTGTGTGTGTGTGTGTGTGCATGCGTGTGTGGGTGCGTGCATGTGAGTGTGTATGTGAGTATGTGAGTGTGTGTGTGTGTGTGTGTGTGTGTGTGTGTGTGTGTGTTTGCATGTGCAAATGTACACATGAATGTGCATGCACATGCATACATGTACTAACATAAGAAACTACATCTTTTATACCTGACTAGTCATTGAAATCAGTGAAGGTGAAAAGACATAAAAAGTAAAAGGATCCTGCAAGGAACTACACTTTAGTTCCCTGACAAAAGTGTGTAGTAATAAGAAAAAACAAAAGAAGCTCTCTGTGAACACTCACCTCTAATATGTGAACAGGCAAGATCTCTAAAACAACCAAAAGTGACAGAAATGCAACTAGCAAACCGTTTGTGAGCGCGACTAAAAATGAAAAGCAGTTTCCCTTATTAATAAAATAACACATGTAATTTATAGTCTTACCAAAAATGTTTGCTCTGCATGTGATAAAATACTCAATACTGCCTGCAAAACATGAGTATGATAAATCAGAGATAAGTAGTAACACTTCTGGGAAGATATGCCAGTACCTACTACTATCACAAGTAACAGCGCAATAGCCTTTATTTATCACCAGCATTACCAGCTACATTTAATCTTAGTGTGTGCATGTGTATGTGTACGTATGTGAGTGTATGTGAGTGTGTGTGTGTGTGTGTGTGTGTGTGTGTGTGTGTGTGTGAGTGTGTGTGTGTGTGCATGCATGCGTGGGTGCGTGCATGTGAGTGTGTATGTGAGTATGTGAGTGTGTGTGTGTGTGTGTGTGTGTGTGTGAGTGTGTGTGTGTGCATGCGTGCGTGGGTGCGTGCATGTGAGTGTGTATGTGAGTATGTGAGTGTGTGTGTGTGTGTGTGTGTGTGTGTGTGTGTGTGTGTGTGTGTGTGTGTGTGTGCACGTATGTAAGTGGGTATGTCTAGATATGTTGAGGTTTAACATAGCCAGTTCAGCTAGAATACTTCTGGGTTGCAGGAAAAAGCCAGAGTACCCAGAAAAGAATTTGAAGGGATACGATAAAATATGCAAACTCTACATAGACAATGACTGGAGGTTAGTACTGAATGCAGAGCCCTGGAATTGTGAGGTAGAAATATAAATCAATGAGCTTCTGCACTATCTACTGCCACTAACTACCATTAGAAGTGCCACTATCAGCACTTCTGCCACTGATGTGTACTATGACCACCAGCATTGTCTCTGTAATGATATCTACCACTTCCAATGACCACCAGTATTGTCTCTATCACATCTACCACTTCCAATGACCACCAGCATGTACTCTGTAATCACATCTACCACTTCTCCAATGACCACCAGCATTGTCTCTGTTATCACATTTACCACTTCCAATGACCACCAGCATCTTTTCGGTAATCACATCTACCGCTTCCAATTACCACCAGCATTGTCTCTGTAATCACATCTACCAATTCCAATGACCACCATTATCTTCTCTGTAATCACATCTACCACTTCCAGTGACCACCAGCATTGTCTCTGTAATCACATCTACCAATTCCAATGACCACCAGCATCTTCTCGGTAATCACATCTACCACTTCCAATTACCACCAGCATTGTCTCTGTAATCATATCTACCACTTCCAATGACCCCCAGCATTGTCTCTGTAATCGCATCTACAACTTCCAATGACCACCAGCATGTACTCTGTAATCACATCTACCACTTCTCCAATGACCACCAGCATTGTCTCTGTTATCACATCTACCACTTCCAATGACCACCAGCATCTTCTCGGTAATCACATCTACCACTTCCAATTACCACCAGCATTGTCTCTGTAATCACATCTACCAATTCCAATGACCACCATCATCTTCTCTGTAATCACATCTACCACTTCCAGTGACCACCAGCATTGTCTCTGTAATCACATCTACCAATTCCAATGACCACCAGCATCTTCTCGGTAATCACATCTACCACTTCCAATTACCACCAGCATTGTCTCTGTAATCATATCTACCACTTCCAATGACCCCCAGCATTGTCTCTGTAATCGCATCTACAACTTCCAATGACCACCAGCATTGTCTCTGTAATCATATCTACCACTTCCAATGACCCCCAGCATTGTCTCTGTAATCGCATCTACAACTTCCAATGACCACCAGCATTGTTTCTGTAATCACATCTACTACTTCCAATAACCACCAGCATTGTCTCTGTAAAAACATCTCCCACTTCCAATCAGCACCATTCACCACTATTTGGCCCCAACAGGATTGATACCACCAATTACTACCACTAGTGTCACCACCTACCACCTAGCAAGTAACATCATGTCATTAGCAAAACCACCACTTGCTCCCATGACATCACCCCTCATGAATAATGGCAGCATCGACACAGCTGGCATTATTTAACAAAACCTTCACAGTGACCAGCACCACCACTTCCAACTTACTGAATCATTTATTACCCTCCAAACCCACCACTTCCTGCCTTCAAACCACCACGTATGAATAATGCCAACAAAAGTCCCACTTATTATATCGCCATTACCCAGACCACTACAGATAATGAGTAATGCCAGCACAAGCGCCATTTACCTTCACCACAGTCACAACTGACATTGCGTCCTACCATCATTACTGTAACCACCACTGCTGCAGCCACCTACCAGTGCTGCTATCATTTGCCTGGAGTAAAACTATCCCTTCCTTCCACCATTTTCGGTACCAGCACTCTAGAACAATGCTATTGCCATTACCATTAGTGATTGACAGCTATATTCTACAGGAATATGGCTCTGTCTTTCTAAGTACACACTTCTTTATCTGGCAGAAAGCTACACTCCTTGTTTTATTGCTCAGGTACACAGCTGGAAACTTTAGCAGTATTGCATGTTTTGGCTTATTCCATCTATATCAAGGAAGATGGTTTAGTATAACTAATACAATTCTTCATCTGCACTTGACATTTAGCCAGTAATAGAACAGTTTTCAAATGGATTGTATTTCTACTTTTTTAGGCCTACAAAAAGTTAGCAATGGATGTTTACTGCCAAATTAGATTTTCTTTTCTGAAAAAAAAAAAACACTAAGCTCTTTCTGATGGCTGTTTAGATTGTTGCAATTGTTCAATGCAAGATGTAGTTTCACAATATGTTAATAAACTAGGAAATGCTGCTTGAAGAAATGTCAGATAAAACCCTTGCTGCTGTTTTACTTTAATGGCTACTGGTATATTCTTGAATTCATGAAGGTAGAAGAGCTCTTGACCACAGGATTTCTTTGATAAGGAAAAGTGCAGCGGATAAGACGCTATCAGAGAAGTCAGTAGAGGAACTAAGACATGAATGAGCGGAGCAGAGCAGTGAGCAATGAATGATACAATAATGTGCTTCTCGTGGGCTAAATAAAGAACCTGATGTTTGTCACATACATTCTTGAGAGAAAGTGCTGAAATCTAAAACAGAAACAGGGTAAAGGAGATTCTTTTTTATTTTCTGCACCTGTCAGTTTGAGCATATTGTTTCTTGTTCAGTACCACATGACAGCTAACAATCTATACTTGTCACTTTAGGTCATTTGGAGGACTTTAAATGTTTTACTATGAGAGAATTGTTTTGTGACACAGGTTCACCAGCCAGACTACAGTAAGGTCACATGTAAATTTTCTTTGGGTTAGTCTCTGCACTTATAACTGGAGAAGTGAAAGGTTAAAAGTTAAAATCTTCACCAATGTGTGTACTTATTCCAGTAGTTTATATCACTGAAATGAACTTGCAGTCATACAAAGGAACCAGTCACAGAATACTGGTACTATTATTAAAGTATATAAAATAATGCCCTCTAGCATAGCATGTGTGTAAGGCTTTTAGTAAATGTGAATTTCACATATTGGAAACAGTGGGTGGAGGGGTGGAAATCTAGCTGCACTTTTAGAAAAATCATATTATTACTGGCAATTCTATTTTAATATCCCAGGAACCCAGGATTAAACGATAGCCTGAATTTTAAATGATAGCCTGAATATTAAATGTTTGTTAAAGTTGAAACATATTGAATATAAAACATAAAGCTGGTTTATTTTATGTATGTTTTTCTTTAAATTAATTTTAAAGTTGAAGGGGTCAGCATTTATTAAATAACCATCAGTTTAGAGTACCAAGAGATCATGTCAGCCTCACAACCAATATTTTTGAAATCATATTTGGTTGCAAAATGTGCAAATTTAATGCACACATTATGCACGTATTTATTATTTTTACCCTTAGGCATTGATGTGGTAATAGAAGGTCCAATAAGATGACAAAAATTGTGCACATTTTTTAAGCATTTAAGTACTTCAAATTCATGAGTTAATGTCTGAGGAAATTCAAAACTAATGAGTGAAAACACTATTTTGTCAAAAAGTAGATCTGAGGCTTTTACTTTCCTACAAGCCTTTGAAAGTCATGAATTAAAGCCTGAGGAAGTTAAACATTAGTCAGTGAATGCACTTGCTCTCTGGTTAACAAGGACATTCAAGGCTTTTATTTTCCAATGAGGTCTTTCTATGATTTATTCAAGCTACTTAGCTGGCTGCTATACAACACGATGGTACTTACTCCTCTGTGAAATCTGAACAGTTGCTAAAACAGTGAATGAAGACAGCATTCTTAAGAAGTCTGCAGATCAAGTAAAAGAATCCAAAATACATTTAGAATTACATAGTCCTGTATCTCCAGTCACTCATTAATATGTTAAAACGAGTCTTGCATTGACCCAGTTGGAACTTCTTGCTAACCAAATGCAAATAAAAATAAATAAATGTGTGAGTGAATGAATGAATGAATGAATGAATGAATGAATGAATGAGTGAGGAATGAACAAATAACATATTTGGGTCAAAGATGGTTGCACCTGAAAGACCTGATGCTTTTCTTGTTGAGACATTGACATACAGATAAAATAACTAATGAAGCCTAAAATACAGAAGTATTTTTGTATAATCAGTACAGTCTGCACCGAATTTTAAAAACACAATTTGGCACTTTGATATTGACCAGGGACCTAGCATACAAGCACAGGCCATTCAAATTCTAGGACTTGCGAACTATTGGGTCAAAAGAAATAAACAAGAAACAAAAAGTTGACAGAAATCTCAAAAGATAGTCAATATTATTCTACTTTTCCTGTCGAAGAAGACAAGATGCTGTATGGTGTTCCCTTTTAGTGCATTACATTTCCATATGAACCATTGGCAGAATGATTCACACCATGGCACTGAAGTGCAGAATGATTCACACCATGGCACTGAAGTGCAGTACCACACCATGGCACTGAAGTGCAGTACCACACCATGGCACTGAAGTGTAGTACAATGAATCCCTCATGAAGAAACCAGTATGACTGAAACTGCAGTAGTCAGTGGGACAAAATAGTATCACTGAAAGCGCAAATGAAACCAACCAAGAAGTAGTGTTCACAGGGAGCAAGCCCGTGTGTACCATCCTCCTGCACTTAGATATATTAACTGCATGGTTACACAACTGTGGAGAAAGGGCAAAGTCCACCTACATCAATATACCATCCTAACATAAACAACGGAATGCATGCACACCTTGACCCCATAAGTACATTAAGGCTGATATACTAGTCAAAGGATGCCACACACACACACACACACACATAAGAATACACATGCAAAGTAACTCACTAAGCCACTACCAGAGACTACTATCAGTGTTGGGGGGTGGGGGGGATGGTGGAACAGTGAAGAAGTTTAACCATGCTATGGCATTATTTAAGAAAGACAAGACATTTTATTTTTATGTAACATTATAATATAACAGAAATAACATACAAGTGTAGGTAATGCAGGTTTACTCATGTCCATCTTTGTTTAATCATATGTCTGCACTCTCATAATCAAATATTATTTTGAACTGCATCTAGGGATGTATTGCCACATTTAGAATAATTAAAGTGGTAAACAAGTATAATCTGCTATGGACCACTGACTGGCTCCTTCTTGTGGCTTTTGTACTGGCATGCTAGTGATTCTGTCCACCCCCACCAGCACAACCACCAAAATGAGTGAAACTTGTTTTTGTCTAATGTCTCAGCAACAAGAGAATATTTTGATATTATACAGTTGTTCTTAAAGTTGAACAGTTCTGAACTGCTATAGGGAAATCTCCATACAGTTATTTGTGTTATGGGATTTGTATAGTTACTTTATCTGCTGTGTGACTAGTGTTAGTTTAATCATCTTCTCAGGGCAATTACTATGAGATTTCTTTCTTTGCTATCCCATCCTCAACAGAAAATCCCAGATAAATCTAATCAAGAGAAATTCTGCTGCCTAGTCATTTTTGTATGACACAATGAAGGTAAGATAATAACTAATATGAAAACACTGCAATTTACTTCTTGACATATAATGATGAAAAAGATGGATTTAGTTTGATTATTTTCTTAAATAATATTAGCTGCTTCTTTGTAACTCCATCTGTTTCCTGAGTGAAGCTCCCTGGGGTCCAGTGAGACTACCTTTTAAGACAATTCTGGCATATATAAATCATTGACGAGAAACACTGCACGGGTCAAAGCTCTATATCTGCCAGTAAGTGGCGCTGTTGAGCTAGAAACGGTTTACATTGTTTTACTCGCTATCTTTCATTTTAAACTATTCATTCTTAAGTTATGCTTACTTATTTTGATTTTTTTATTTGTGCAGCATCTCATTTACCCTAGCAGTGCTATTTGTATTAATTGTTTTTGTGCTTTTATAAGGATGCTGTATCCATTGACTTCCTGTCATAAGTGGGCATACTTTCAATCTCCCACACTGTGAAATAAATGATACTTGATCAGAAATCAGTGCTTCCGTAAAACTGTTTAACACAATGGACAGTTTTCAAGCAGATACCAGATTTTACAAAAAAATCTTTGGTGTAACATGTAGATTGGCTAGCTATATGTTTGCATATAGCAATGCTAGGTAGTAAGTTGTGTTCAAATCTTCCACATAGTTTGTTGGTGTTGAAACAACTACTACTTTGTGACCTTTTGGGGAGGAGTACATTCCTCACTGAAGGTATCTGAAAGTCTCATGAGGTTTTCAGATTTATAAAGTGAACAATCTAAGATTTCATCATACACTGTAATTGCAGTTTGGTGATACTAGAGAGGTGCCAGCTTTTGAATTGTTACCTTGTGTGAAGCACTGACAAAATAGGTTATAAAATAAAATAAAAGCATTGACAAATAAAATAGGTTATAAAATAAAATAAGAGCATTCACAAATAAAATAGGTAATAAAATAGGTTCTGCTTGAGCTGCAGTCCCATCTAAAAGTCATGAGAATTTAGCATACTTTAATGAAAGACATTAGTGTCACTCTACTAAAAGCTGACATAGCTTAACTAAAGTGAAACTGTCAGGTACTTGTTTCTCATTTAAAGCATTGAAGTACTGAGGGTATATAGCTCAGGATGCATCATCTTACCTTCAGTTTGCTGGAACACTCAATATGTCATTAGTAGAGTTATTCTGACCATTTTTCAAAACGTCTTCAGTCAAATCATTGGACAACTGATTTGTGATGTAATGAGCTATTCAGCCTAAGCAGGGAATTTTTAAGATCAACTATGATAAACCTCACTTAAAACCCAAGGTTAAAAGCAATTTTTCAAAGCTGATTATGTTGAAATGCATAATCACCTACAAGGAAACGACTGGTTAGAAATGTTATTGTATTTGACAGCACTTGCTGAAATAAAATTTACAGCAAAATGGCATTGGCACTAGAGAAATTTGTCCCAGCTGGCATGATCTTAAATAAAAAGAAATCTTCCTTCTTCTGATGGATTAAGTCTACTGATAATCTAATTAATAAGAAACATCATCACTGGAAGGTGTATAAAGCTACCTGAGCTTGTTTAACAAAGAAAAGTATATTAAAACAAAACAAAAACTTAAGAAAAAAGAAAATCCAGCTGGCTAAATTAATATCAGCGAACACAGAAGCAGACTTTACTTGGGAAAATAATAAAGCCTTCTTTAAAAATGTGTGAGAAATGGGTTCCCTTCAGAATCTCGAAATCTTAAAACCTCGAAATTCATATGGTCGAGAACATATGATTGAAGTTTCAGAATTTCAAAATTCTGAATGGAGATCTGCATACAGCGAGGAAGGGGAGATTTCCCTTTTCCTTGCTGTAGTGCGATCTCGGAGTTGGTATATTTAAGTAGTGGGGTTATGGGGGGGCACAGCTCCCCACATGGGGGGGTGCAGGGGGCAAGAAATGTTTAAATAGTTGTTTTTTTTTGGTATTTGTTTCGGAATTTTGATATTCCAAAACATCGATCATATGGTCTCGATCATATGACATTCGATGTTTCAGAATTTTGAGATTCTGAAGTGAATCCATGAGAAATATGTGGGACAACTTGTACAAACATTTCTTTTAACACTGAGAAGGGCATTATTTCTGACCCCTATTAAACAGTCGAAGTAAAAGGCGACCAGTTTTCCAGAACTTGTTTGGTGACAGTACCTTATTTCACTAACACTCCATCTGCAGAGGACTTGTGCTTTAATGTAACTGAAACTACTTCAGCTAAAGCACTGAAATATTTTATAAATAAGAGATGTAAATATATTCTTCATTGTCTTAAATATTTATTTCAAAAAAAGTTTGTCTTCAGGATTTTTACCAGTGACGTGGAGGAAGGCAACTTTGCCTCTATTCCTAGGGGAGAAAAACAAGTAATTTTACGTCTAGTAGTTAAACGTCTGTAACCAGGAAATGCTTTGAGATAACTAACTGTACTACTTTTACTTCCCCCATGATCTGATCTGGTTATTGCACACAATGCAATCATGTAGGGGTCTTAATGATCCATTAACTTGTTCAACATTTACACAAATCTGTTGGAGGCAGCTGATTCTGGGATTTTGGTGGATGCATTTTACTTTGACTTAGCAAAAGCTGTAGACATAGCAAAAGCTTTTGAATCAGTTCTTCTGAGATGTATATATCACCTGCTGGACCTAGAAGTGACTACTGAACTTTTTTTTTCAAAAGCAAGCTTTAAAAATTCATTTACTTCAGTTAAAGTAGTCAGCAAAGGGGTACCACAGGGTTCTGTCTTGGTTCCCTTTTTATTTAATGTATTTATGCCCACCTTACCTTATCCTCCAGATGTATGGGACAGTAAGTTTCTGTAAGGTTCAAAGGCAGAATGCATTGTCAATGTCATTGATGAAGTCCTAAAACTAACACATCATATGGATTGCTTATATCTGTAGCCTATGTCCAATGACATGTTGTTTAATGCTACAAAGTGCACTGTTCTACATTCGATGTGCACAATAGGAAATGTTCATATAAAGTAAATTATCACACTATTCCCTCCTGCCATTTGACACTCAGCCTGGGTATTTTGATATCAACAATATAATTAGGAAATGCTTTCTAATCATGAAAGATTTTTTACTTATCAATTTAAGGAACCCTATTACTATGGCAATCCTATAGAAGATTAGTTAGGCCATCCTACTTTCTTCTCTTTCTGGAATATCGGGAATATGAGGAGAATAGAGATATTCAAATGTTCGATATATAGGAATTTCTTACTGTCAGGGACATTTCAAAGAGCAGCTAACTAAGCTCTTTACTGTAAGCTGCCGATTGTATAGCTGTATCCTGGTAAAACAGAAGAGGCACTTTGGGCATTTATTTTATTAATCAGCAGGTACAGACTAGAAAACCTCTCACATGCCAAATATTAAAATGTTAAGAGTCTGGCAAAAAAATGAAGTAAGCTCATTCTTACCTTCAAATCTAGTTCAGTAGAGAGGAAGTAAGGTGTTTGACCTTAGGTTATTGGAATGAATGCAACATTCAAGATAACCTCTTCTGTCATTTTTGAGACTGCCAAATAATACATCTTGAAACACTGAAACAATTTTAAACTAAAAAGTAGATCTCCAGGTTTATCTCTGTGCAAGGTATGTTACATGTGAGCAAAACTGAAAAACATAACCAGCAGGCACATTCAGTAGTGTAAAACTGCTAGAGGATGGTTTAACTGACATTCTATAACATCGCACTTAAGACATAAAACATTTTGTAGTACTTCATGAAAATGCCTGTATCTAAAGCTTTTTATGTTTCTGTTACCTTTGCAACTTAGTGTTAATTATTGAGATTGCAATGGTAGTATTTCAGGCTACCCAAACAGTTCTGAAACCTGCTTACAGCTGTGCTGTATGTGTATGTAGCAGCGATAAGAATACATGTTCTAGATGTGTGTGCACATGACATTTGTGAGTGTGCATGTACCAGCTTAGTCTGTATATACTGAGGCTGCATGTGCTGGGTGTGAATGTGCATGCACTATCTGAGTATATATATATATATATATATATATATATATATATATATATATATATATATATATATGGGTCAACTTCAGTAGACCGAAGTTTTACTTACCCGACACTGGAATTTCTGAGACGAAAGGACCGATAAGTTCAGAAGACTGACATCTGGAACACTTACTTTTCACGTGAAGTAAGTAACCTCTTGGTCATCTTCTTGAACTTTGCCCCTTACTCCCCTTGGTAGTGCAATCTTGGAGTTGGTATATTTAGTTAGGGGGCTGTGAGGGGGTGTGGGGGTCAAAGCCCCCCACATCAGTGGGTTTACTTTTGTTTCGTTTGTTTTTTTTTTTTATTTGGGATGGTCAAGCGGTTACTTACCTCGCGTGAAAAGTCAGTGTTCCGGATGTCGACTTTTTGAAGTTGTAGGTGCTTTCATCTCGGCCTAGTTGGAGTCGGGTAAGTAACCCTTCGGTCGACTGAAGTATATATATATATATATATATATATATATATATATATATATATATATATATATATAGACCATCTGCGAGTGTACATGTACCAGCTGAGTATGTATATACTGGCTGTGATTCTGCATGTACCAGGTGTGAAGATATATGCACCAGATGATTGTGCATGTACCAGATGTGAGTGTGCACATACCAAATAAGTGTACATGTACCAGCTGTTAGTTTACATGTGCAAGTACCAGCTGAGTGTGCATACACCAGCAGTGTGTTTGCTTGTGCTAGCTGTGAGTGCACATGTACTAGATAAGTGTGCATATACCATCTGTGAATCTGCATGTACCAGATGAGTGTGCATATATCAGCTGTAAGTGTGCATAGACCTGTGAGTTTGCATGTGCCAGCTGTGAGTGTTCATGCAGTAGTTGAGTGTGCATAAACCAGTGAGTCTGCACTTGACAGCCATGAATGTGCATGTACCAGCTAAATGTGCATATATTAGCTGAGTGTGCATGTATCAGCTGTGAGCCTGCATGTGCCAGCTGAGTGACCATGTGTGAGCTGAGTGTGAATGCACTAGACTAGTGTTAACATACTAGCTGTGAGTATGGATATACTAGCTGTAAGTGTACATGTACCAGCTATAAATTTGCATGTACCAGCTATCATCAGCAGTCCCATTTTCAGCCCATGTTTACAGATAATACTAAGAAGGTAATAACATATTTTTTTATTGTAAAGCTGATGACCTACTGGCCATCAAGAAATTTAATTTACCTAACCCCATATTAATATTCTGTACTTCCTATATATGCAGCGAGTTCATTTTTTTAAGGAAGCTGATGACTGACTTCTTTTGATCATAAGGAATGGTTACTCCATTGTCTTGGAAAGCATTGTATAATGTGATTATTTTTTTTCTATATTTGATATTTATTTCTAGCATTAGGTCCCCCAGTCATGGTGTATGCCAGGCAGAGACTTTCAATTACAACTGGATACATTATCTCCATGTAACATAGAAGAAAGAGAATATCATGAAAATTCCTGAAGCCTTTCAGAATAGCTCAAATTTTCCATCTCTATGATTTTTACCCAGTACGGAATACTTTTACCTTTTTCCACTTATTTTAGGTGGTTTGTTTGAAGGCTGCATAACACAGTATTGTATTCAATTACATATAAACTGCCAAATAGTCCTCCTCAGAGGGACTACGTGTGCCCTTTAGAATCAGGTGGGTTAGAGAATACTCTTTTTGACTTTGTTAATTGAGCAATTTTTTACATTGTCACATATCACTGAGAAAAGGGTAAGTATTGTGTACAACTGTCTGTAGATATTTTTTGATACTATTTTTCATGATCTGATCTTTTTATTTATAACCACAATTTATGTCCTTTTTCCCAAGTCTCATCATGCCATATTTGTTGACATTCAAGGTGAAGTCATTACTACCACATCAGCTATGAACTTCAATTATTAACTGTTAAGGAAAGCAAGAGTTTAATACTGTGCCAGTAAATAACAAAATCAATACTGGTTGTTGTAAACATGTATATGTCTCACTACTAGATTATACAGATACAGAAGAAAATGCACCATTACTGCTGCAGTTAAATAAAATTAAATACATATTCGTCTTTTTCACAGATTATATAATGCAAGCATCCCATGCAGCAAGGGTTGTGATGTCATATTTATAATGAGTAACAATTACTGATGTCATAGAGAATACAACATCTGCTGGCCTTAAATATAATCATGCACACTAATATCCTTAAAAGAATGAATACTTTTGTGAGCTAGAAATGCTGTCTATATAGTACTTTGTCATTATATCATTTGCACACAAGATGACAGCTATATTCAGACTACAGCAAGATTTATTGGAAATACGATTGCATTGTGATATCATACAAGCTGGCATTACATTCTGATATGATTAGGGCCATCCAGTGGAAACATAGTTTACTTTGTTCTGTTCTTTCACCAGATCTAAACATGGTGACCAAGGTATATGGCCCTTACTTTAAAAAAAGTCCTCCATCAAAAAGTTAGCATACCAAAACACTGCTACCTTTTTCAGTTCTACTACAGGAACTTAAGTCCCAGTCATTCATGAACCATTGTCTCAAAGTCAGGGGTTGAAGTACCCTGTAGCTCATCTAGGCTGCTGCTTGTGCTCAAAATCAAAAATTAGTTTGGGCAAGCAGCTTTGTGGAGGGAGCGGCAGGGGTATTAGGTTTAAGGAGCAATGGGGGGGGGGTTAAGATTAAGGAGTGGAAGGGTGATTTTGGAGTTAGGGGGCAGGAAATGAGTATTAGATTTAAGGAGCAGAAAGGGAGTTTTAGGTTTGGGAGTACGGTTGGAGTTTTAAGATTTCGGTAGTGGGAAGGGAGTTATAGGGTTAGGGTGTGATTAGGAAATTTCGGTTTAGGGAAGGGGGTTGGAGTTTTAGGGTTAGGGAGTGGGAAGGGAGTTTCAAGTTTTTAGTTAAGGTTCTGATAGGGCTATGAGGGATAAGGAGGTACAGAAGATTGAGTTAGTGGGACTTCAAGCACTTGCCTATTCAACCAAGTGGCAACAGGCAAGTGAATTACAAGCAAATGGCACACAAGCACTTGCAGTAGACCCCCTTTACCCTAATAGGTACTCAACTACTAGGGAAGATCAGTAGAATCATGCTGCTGCCAGCTGCTATTGTTCTGATTGCAGGTGATACTGGTACTAATCCTGGTTAAGTCTTTACAACAACCAAATCTACGGGAGTGTCTGTAACATGCCTAAATAGAAACGGCATTAGGAACAAGTTCCACCAGTTGGGATATGGCATACAAGACTACCATCCTGATATTGGAACAAAATAAAAATCATTCCTAAAACAAAGAAACATATTGCCATTTTATTAGTCTTTTTCATGTCAGACTCCAGGACCTTGGACTTGTGTGGGTGTGTGACTGTTATCAGCCGGACACATCACCAATGAATTGATCTCTCTTGTTTCTGTGATTCCTCTGACCATGAATCCAACTGCCTTATGAACTACTGCCTGATTTCAGGCTATTTTAAGCTTCTCATCAGCATTTTGTTATGACCCACTCCCACCTGCAACAGAAGGTGCATAAAACCTGCTTTACAATGTAACCCCCCCAATCAAAAAGAAGAACATGGTTCTTTTTGGCGAGTTTTGATCTTGACTGAGTCTGACAGATCAGAAGAGACCACTAAAACTATGAAACCAAGCAATGCAACCTTTGCACAATAAATAATGGTATCTGTTAAGCACAGTGCTCATAAAATAAAACATTTTTTGGACTGGATTCTGAAAAACTCCCTAACAAGGCTATCACCCAGGATGCCCAGCACCAGCATCGTACTGCCACCCCATTTTCAGTGATCACTGACCTTTATCCATACCATTCTTAATAAAAGGTATGAAGACTACAGATCCTGCAGCATCACATAGATCATTTAAGGGCGGCAATAAAACTTCAGTCTTATGTGAATTAACATGCATCAACTGGTCCTGTGTTACATCACAAAGCAACTCAGATAGTAACATAGCACTAGAATTCCTCATGAATTTCCTCTTATTACACACACACACACACACACACACACACACACACACACACACACACACACACACACACACACACACAATTTTCTATGCTCACTAGATGAAACCAGGGACCACAGCTAACAAATGAAGGCAATTAATGTCAAATAAATCAGCCTGGGAAACCTTTGTAATTTTAAAACTGATATTCAAGTTGGTTTTTCATCTGCTGTGCCAGAAACCAATGCAAAGATGAGTTAGCAAAAGCCAATGCCACCTATCAAAAACTGTTTTAGACTCAAAAGCATGAAGTTAATCATTTGCTTGGCAGAGTCAAACAGTTAGGTCAGAACTGAAGACAGTGAAGAAGACTCTCACCTTACATTCATTCTATTTTTTCACACAGCAGTTCAGGAAACCAAACAATTCCCTCCCGTACTACACAAACTATTTCCCACAATGTGATTCTCATCTGAAATACTTCACTTCTCCTTTCCTTAAACCTGTATCAACTCAAGAAGCAAAGAGGGGGCTAAGAAAACTGCCAAACTGTGGCATCACCTCTAACTCCTTAGGAGTTGCCCTTTGGGAGTAACCTTATTTCTTCAGGAAAAGAACAATGTTTTTGCAAGTGTTATCATCCGATCTGACACCTTGGCCACATTTAGATTCTCCACTGCAAATAATCATAGTTCTTTCCCTTGTGGCTACTTTAACTGATTTTGCCCAAGTGTATAACACTTTAAATGATCTTGCTTATTGTACTGCATTATATGTTTTACTTCGGTATTGGTATATGGCTGCCTCTCTGTATTATTTACACCTGGTATAAGATATATAACAATGTAGAATTGTTTTTTGTATGCCTAGATATTGTATTTCCATCAATCCACCTACTTAGTTAAAAACACAAAAAGAAATAAAAAAATGCATGGTATTATAAATCATTATTTGTACATGCAAATGCAATAGTTTAGATATATATTTTTTAATACTCTGCAATATACTGCAATGTGTAACTGAGAAATATTCTGTCCATTTAAACAAGCTGATCAAATTAAGCCATTATATCTATAACAGTCAGCAAACTGCTTACTATCAGTACATTTCTAGTAGAAGTTGTCTATAATATGTGGAGGATGAAAAACGCCATGCTCCTCTGTTATCTTTCCTTGTAGCAGTGCCTGTATTCATCTATGTTATTTCTGTATCCTGTGTCTCAGCTGTAATCTAAGACAAAATGCTGCTAGCTCTCTACTTATTTCAGTGCGCTGGATTTTGTCCCATCAGGCCTATTACCAAGAGTGATGACAAGGGACTGGTATAAACAGCTCCTTATATCAGCCATCAAATATGCAGAGGACTGCGGGGGTAGGCGGTTGGTGATCACTTGTCTGTAATGTGATAATTTAGTCCATGACAAAGCAAGTAAGGGACAGGACTTGTTGTTCCGACACTCCATTGTATTCCCATCATTCAATCTTATGTTCCTGAATGATCTCTTGATTTACCAGTGTTTGATAATTCTGTCATTTACAAGATTTTAGAGGTCTTATCTTTAATCAGACCTCTTACTACTGAATGAGAAGTTAACTACAAGCACTGCATAACATAATACATTCCTTTCCTTATGACATCATTAATTTCTATATATGTTTTTTTATTTATGAAAAGAAGTGCCTTCAGCATTTAGGGCAGTGCAAGGCTTTCACTTATTTATCAAACAGAGAGCTAGAAATGCTGCAAAGTAAAGCTAATGAATAACACTTGTTTTGCAAGATACCATAAAACTGCATATCATAGATGAAAAATAGCAAAGGTTTATATGATCACAATGAAATGCTGAAAAATCAGAAATCATTTATATTAATTTAACATTCAAGTGCAGCTGAAATTGCAAAGAAACATTTCAAACTTCATATCAAAAGAAGAAAATCTATGGACTCAACAGAATCAATAATAAGTTGACTTTTAACTTGCATTTCAGCTCCATTTCAAGGAAGGAAGGCAGCTGTATCCCGGTTATGTCTGTACACTGCTGAGACTTTATTCCAAATGGTTGTTGATTTGGAAAAGCATGTTTAGACTAGTTTGCTGCCTTTGCACATTTGTTAGTATTATAAATAGCAGTGTGATTTCTAAATTGAGAGTTTTGCACTTTTGCGTCCTCTGGCTGACATTTTCTTGAATCACTTACCTATCAAGGACCCACTTAAGAGCCACATGCCCTCTTTCAGGGACAGCTGACATGTCCATGCCAGGTTCTAATCTGTCCCCTCCTGCTAGCATGTTCTCACACAAACATGAAGAACAGTACTTCTTCTAGAAGGGTGGAAGGTCTTCATCTTAACACCTCTATCACAGGGGTCAGCCATGGTATATATTAGCATGGAGATTAGAGTGTTAGTGGGCCTTTTCTAGGAACTTTTCTCACAGGGTTCCCTCTTTAAATCGTTTCTGTTAAGCAAGCCAACTTGGCTAACAACATATTAATAAATAAATAAATTCAGTCAGCCCAAAGAGCTAATTTCACATACATTTTCTTGGGGTTCACAAAAGTAATGATGTCAATGTTGTACATCTTTGTATGTATGTGGGGTACTCTCTAGCTGTTGGTTTGTACATATCTAGTCATCTGAGCTCCATAAGAAGTCAGTCAAGCACTAAACTTGATTCATACCAACAGAATCAACCTACCAGCACACATAAAACATTAATCACTAACGAAAGACACACACAGAAAAAAATAGGGAAAATTTGTTTTTTCAGGTCAACAAGTCCCTCATATATCCCTTATTTAAATATACTAGCTCTGCAGCCAAGCAACCATAAGATCAAACACCTTAAATAACACCACCTTTTCACTCACTATATTTTTAACATAACACTTCACTGCACTAAAAAATATATAGATATATTATGGTGTGTATTATATATAATATATATGTGAGTGTGTGTGTGTGTGTGTGTGTGTGTATGTGCGTGTGTGTGTGTGTGTGTGTGTGTGTGTGTGTGTGTGTGTGTGTAGTGTATATATATATATATATATATATATATACATAAAAATGCAGCACTGGAATGGAAACTTACACCATAAACTGTGCTGCTGTTTATGGTTATTGGATCTTAATGAGTCATTTTTTGCACACACACACACGCATATATATATATATATATATATATATATATATATATATATATGTATACATGGCCATACATTACATCTGGTGGGTGGCACAGTGTGGTAGGCCACTTCATAGGTTCATAGGTTCATACTAGGCTATCTGCCCTCAGCTCATGGGTGAGATACCACCTGTGCACAGCCTGTGTCTGTCCTCCCTTTGTTTGTGTTGCTTTATATGTGGTGCTTTAGTTTCCCCTAGACATTCCTAAAAATAGTGAATTAGATGTTATTGAATCGGTAATCCTCCTAATTGGATGCATGTTTGGACAACATGTCTTACTGAGTATAAAAACACCTTACGTTTCCTTTTCATCCATTTCTGTATATACTCTGTCCTTCCCTCACAACCAGCATTAAATCTTTCTTCAGGAGGATCACTTCATGCTATATCTATGTGTTTTATGTGTTTTTTCATACATGCATATATTTCACAGTTCAGCAATTATACAATCTGCAACCAAATGTATAGCACAGACAATTTTTAAATTTCTTATGAACCTTTCCAAGTACGTATTGCTACAATGTATTATACAGATATAGTATGAGAAACATTCTGTGCTGTAAATTTGTTATGAACATGACACATTAGAAAAAAGTGAAGCACAGAACTAATAATTTATACTGAGAATTTATAACTAATGCTTGCTTTTAAATCATCATGTCATATTATTCCAGGGTTTACCAAATTATAAGTCAGGTAGCCTTTCAGAACAGCCAAACCCAATATACTTTATATTGAAATCCTGAATTTAATAGAATGACAAAATATATAGTTAGTGTATATGCCTGCAGACAAAACACAAATTAAAAAAATAATTGCTGAGACTGTTATGCCACTGGGTTACCAACAGACATATGGCATGTGGTAGGATACTTGCACCTTGCAGTTTTACCTTGAGTATCCATATAATCTATGTTGTTAGGGCTCCACATATTAAGGCTCTCTCTGTGGGTTACCAGCCAGTGCAAGCATTCACATGTTAAGAAGCATTCTGTGTCCTGTGTTCCAGGTTCTAAACAGTAGTCTAGTTATAATGGCTTCCCAATATCTGGGTTCCTTTCTATGTTACAGCAAAGAACTTTCATAAGATGCCATTTAAATGTTTATCTTAAAATACATCACTTTGCTTTGATATCTGATAGCTAATTATACATTACTTAAATAGCAAGCAGTTGGCACTGAATATACTGGTTTCTCAGTATTCCTTTCAGTTTATACATTTTACTTAATATTTGACCAATTGCTTAATTGTTCACCTTTTGAAATGTACCCCTACATAAACGATGTGCATGTTTACCTGTTTGTCTACTTTATTATGCATTAACATGCCATTTTAACAAAACAGTATTTTAGTGACTGTTTCATGAATGCGTGAAGATCATTAATTATATCAAAGAATGAAATGTAATTTTATGTCAGCTCTTTTTGGACATAGAACAGGGTCCTGATAACATTTACAGCATGGAATGTGGGACATAGAATGGAGTCCAGACAGTACTTAAGAATTCTGAATATGGGACATAAAACAAAGTCTTGGTAGTACTTAGAGCCCTGAATATGAGATATAAAACAGAATACTGGTAGTATTTTAACTAGCAATGTGGCATAGAACATAGTCCTGATATTTAGAACCCAGAATGTGGGCCATTGAATAGCGTTTTGGTAGTACTTAGAAACCTGAATATGGAGCATAGAGCAGAATATTGGTAGCATTTTAACCAACAATGTGGTGTAGAATAGAGTCCTGGTATGATTTGAAACTCAGAATGCAGGACATAGAACAGAGTATTGGTTGTCTTTATGTCAACTATGGATTGCTACATCTGGGCTGATGTCTGCTTTTGGCATTTCTGTCTTTTTGAATCCATCATTAAAGATGACCAAATGCAAAGCATTCTACATAATGATCCCATTAAAAATATGGTATCAAATGTCATCTAAATACATAAGTCAAGGAAATAAGGGAGAGTAGAGGTTGTTGTGGAATTCTGATCCAAGTTCTATTATGGAATTCGGATCCAAGTTCTATTCTTGCTATTGACTTTATTAGTGTCACTGCAGAGGGGCTAGGAGTGAAGGTTCACTTTTTGGATTTATTCACACTAAATATTTGCAGAACACCTTGAAAAGGAACTGAACTGAAGGACAATATGCAGGGTAAAACATGGGGTGACAAATAGTGTAGTAGCTGTAATACAATGTAAAGATGTATAAAATTATGTTCCTGGGGTAAGGAATCTTGGGGCAATGTATATCATAAAAGGTGTTAGTAGGAACCCTTGAACATGAAACAGACCCGTATAATATATATCTGGAGAACAGAAGATGATTTCTAGGGACCATGCAAAGTGGTATCAGGAGAATAAAACAGGAAATTGAGCCATTACTGGTGAGCTTGTGTTTGGAGTGCTCTGTTTTTATCGAAAGATAAATCCTCTTGAATAGGGCATAAAACAGAATGGGAATTTCAGGACACTGCAACATACATGGCTCCTTAAGAGCTCCTATAAAGACAGGTTTAATGAACGTATCAGGTATATTTTGGTAAAAATAAGAAGGATATGACCAGATCATTGACATATCTCAGACTTGCAAATAATATTCAAAAGGAAGGTTGTTTGCTGAATAACATGTTTTAGGAGAAAACACATAGTGCTGCAGATGTGTTTTTATTAGGTTGAATGTGAAAGGAAGCTTAATGGGTCTGTGAGCATATACTGTTTAATAGAAATTTTTATAGATATATGACCCAGAGTCCACATGCTGACATGTTAAAGATAGTCTGTATTTGGCTTTTGGGACATTTCCAAACTTTAATCAAATGTCAATAAACAAATAAATAAGCAAATAATAAATTTAGTTTGTCAGACATCCAATCCACAAATGGACAAATATTAAGCTGGCAGCTGTATGAATGAACATTTGTCATTCGGGGTGCTCAGCAGCATGGAAACGTGGGGCCTGGTTTATTTGCTGAGCCACATATTCCTTTCTTTCTCTGCTGTGCAACCTTTTTTAACTGTTGAACTGCATCTATTAATTTAGCTACAGTGAATTAATTTTGAAGAGCTGCTTTTATTAGAATTGTGATTTTTATTGTCATTCTGTCAACGGTAAAAACACTTACTACAGTCACAGTAACTGCTGCTGCCCAATGCTAAGGAATCTGGCAGGTACTTTGCAGTGCATGCTGTTACAGTATATAGCACAGAATATGATCACTACATGAATCAGCTGTTTGACAATGACCTTGAAATTCTTCTTTCTTTATGAGTTGGGGTAGCAATAATTCCTCACAAGAATTGTAAGCCACGCTTTTACCTTTGTCTTTTGGGTTTGAAAGTGCAAAGGTAAAGTCAGGGGCACTTTAACAGATTTTTATTATTATGACAGCATATGAGTCTGCTGGATTGTTCTTGGGATTGTTTTGAATATCTGTGTTAGACTGGTTTTATAACCTAGCAGTACGTACATGATGTGTTAATAATCTAACCCCCTCGAAAAAGTTCTGTAGCTTGCTTGCTTGCTCAATCAACCTACCTCCCATTTATATATCTATATATATATATATATATATATATATATATATATATATATATATATATTTATAAATATATTATGTCTGTTTACACACACACACAAATATATATACATATATATATCTAATATATATCTATATATAGCTACACAGACACACACACATGCACACACACACACACACACACACACACACACACACACACACACACACACACACAATTATTTTTTTTTCACACTTTCTAATGTACACTTTGAAGCTGATGTCTCTGTAATAATTGTCAAAGACGTCTGATCCAGGTTTCTAAAATCTTGGAATATAGTGAAAGAAAATAATAAAAACTGCAAAAAAAATACTGCATTGAAGCAGGCAGTGGCCTCCATGGGGCCACTGAGAAAAGTTTCAGTAATTTGATCTAACTTTTTTAAGAACAGCAGATTTTCAGACAATGTTCATCTGTTTCTCCCATTTCCCTGCTACACATCTTTTAAACTGATTACAGATAATTTATAGTTTTACCAAGTATTTGTTTCTGTTACCACACCAATAGATATATCTTGTTGTCTTTGTATTAATAGTGAACGGATGTTAATATTTTTTTTCTTCTGATTAGCCTTGATGTTTTAGAAGATACACAGAACAGTTCCAAGAGAAATATTTTCCTAAATGTGTTCCATTTCATAGAAGGATCCTAATATATGGAAGTTGTCTGGTAAATACAGGAAATGTGAGTGTTATAAGAAGAAATATTCTATAAATGCCAATCTAAGAAATTGGTCAAGAGCAAATTTACTAGACGATAATGTATTTTACACAGAAAAGATCCTGCAGCTATATTAACTCTGCTGGAATTGTTTTGCTTTGGGTCACTGCATCCTGTTACAGAGATCACTTTGTGGCACATTACCTGTATATTATAACAGCTTGGTCCTGTCAGACACTGTTGTATGTTGCTGAGGACAGGTGATGCACTCTGCATTGACTTAATCTGAGATCTCAGCAACTCTGCTCTTTCCTCTGAGTCACTTCTTTGCTCAGAAATTAGTGTGCTCATCACCTGTTGCTGTTTTATCTGAGAGACTGTGTGAGGGTATATATATATATATATATATATATATATATATATATATATATATATATATGTATATGTATATGTGTGTGTGTGTGTGTGTGTGTGTGTGTATGTATGTGGTTTCAGTTTAATGTAAAGTCCAGAGAGGTTTACACAAGTTTAGCTGGTATTGAATAACTGTTTTATAGCTTGTTTTCTGTCATTTTGAAGGTTCAGACATTTACTTCCTCCCTAATAAAGTGGTGTGCTATCTTAGCAGGTGTTTTCAGAAAAAACTCTAGGTTATTAAGTCTGTTAAGTTTACAGGAAAGGCACTGTTGTTCCCCTGCTATTCTGTCTGACTCTGGATAGGAAAGCACATGCTGTGTCCAAGCTGCATCTATATCTGGGTGGATGCTTCTCTTAACCAAGATGCAGAATTGTTTTAATAAAATAAGGAAAAAAATCATCTTTGCATTATTTCAGAAACTGCAAAAAGTGCAGTGCTTTACCTAAAATATCATGAAATGAAAGTTAAGGGAAAAAAAGTGAAAAAAATTATTGGACTTTGATTGCTTGATTTTATACATGTATATATGTCCCAACAGCACTCTGGGTGTTAGTATTGTTTTTCTAAATTTTTGTATCCCAGCAAAGGCAAGGTAGGGAAAGTCATTCTGTAATAACTCTTTCTTTCTTTTTTTTTTATTCAAAGTTTTATTCAACGTTTTTTTTCTTAGGTATCCTGTTATCAGTGACTTGGATTTGCATTGTACAGAATTCAGGTACCCTATCAATTCTTCTTCAGACACTTGCCAGAGGACTTTTTGAGTAACATACTTTGATTTGTTGTAGTTTACAACTAATAAAGTTAAAGGGAGCCATTTAAAATATAAACAGTGGAAACTGTCTTTAGGCACTGTACTCTAAAATCATTGTAAAAAGATAAATGAGAGAAAAAAGCACAAAACAATAGGGGATTCTGAGGTATTGTGGAAGGTGCATCTTTGTCTGGAAAATGAATTTATAGCAGAATAGATGCCCATAGCCGCAGGTCTTTTTGGAGATTTTTGGAATATCAGAATTACGGAAAGACAACAGCTTGTAGATGTTCAAGAAATGACTACAAGGCATACTTCAGTTTCTGCCCATAGTTATCCTTTAAATGGATAGATTACAACTCAAATAACTAATATAATACATTTAGCTTTACTTCTGAGTGACATGAAAGAAATCAGTTACATTAGCAGCTGCAGAACTGGTATTTTTCTGGAGAGTTCCTGCGAGTAAGCAAACACATTTGAAGTGGAGCTATTACTGTTCATTTTATCAATTGCAATAAATGGAGTGTCCTAATTACTCTCAAAACATACTAAATATTAAACTTATTATAACAAGGTTCAGGCATAACAGCTTCTGTGTAACAATCATGTTATCATCAGGATTAAATGTAAGAACCTTCCAAAAACAATGTTAAACAGGGGTCCCTCAGACACACACACACACACACACACACACACACACACACACACACACACACACACACACACACACACACACACACACACACACACACACACACACACACACACACACACACACACACACACACACACACACACACACACACACACACACACACACGATTGCAAAACACAAAGACTATCCGTATTTTGCCACAAAAATTATAAAGCAAATGTTTGAAGTAGTTTGGAGTCCTTAAGTAATATTACACTGCATATATAAAAAATAATGTGACATATGCTGTAGGTTCATACAGGAAGAGTATTCATTGTTAACCAAATCACTACTTAGTTTGCCTGCTGCAAAAATAAACAAATGAATAAATAAATAAAAACATGCTGGTTAATTACTATGTCATAAAAGTTCCAGTAAACACATCATGAGGAAACAGGTCCATTTACAGCTTTATCATATGTCTGTAACTATAAATATAGCCTTCCTAATTATCTTTGCCTCATTGGGCAGTCCCTGAGCTTATTCTGGCAGCAAACTCCTCTCCAACATAGATATAAATAAACTGACAGGAATTTCTAAGTAAACTGTGATTGCATCTGTGGTCATAATGTCATTTCATTACGTCTTCTCAAATCCTTTCCACAAACTATCACAGACCGGTTGTGATCGTCAGACTAGTCATATTCCTTCACATTGTTTTTTTTTATTATGTTCATTATGTTTGGCAGAAAACGCAGACCATCTTTGATGCTGGACATAAAGTTTTCATTCAAAGAAAAATACTTTAATAAAGTGATATGCAGTAAAGTAAAAAGGTTAAAGGTGAAAACTTCAGCCTTCATTATTTTTTACATTTCTTACTATATGGATTACTAATACACATTAAATTATAGAGTCATGTTTCACAGTGAAACATATGAAACATGACTTTGGCCTTCTTAAAAAGTCATACTATTAGCACTGGTATATCTGCTATACTCAGCATATAGTCCACAAATACTGCCCATTTTTGACATTAATAAAGTCTTGCACTTTCCCACTTGTATATTAATTTTACTTACTATACAATTAAATTAAATATCTCACTCTGTATACCTTTAATGGCCTCTTTTAGTGCAGAGTCAACAGGAATTATATTCTTTTCTACTAGCTCCAGAGGTCCAGGCCTTAAAGCAATTTTTTCATTGAGGTCATCAGCAAGTCTTGCTTTCTTCAGCTTGGTTTGAGTAGCTTGATTTGGCCCCTCGGCTGATAGATCTACAAAGTTAACACTTTATTGATTAGTCTAATGAAGGATCATCATTGGATTACTAATTTTAAAATATTTTTGATACAAATCTTGAATTCTTCAGAAAATCAGCAAGTCTTCATAAAAAAACTTGTTTAGTAAAACAGCTACACAAACACACACACCCACACACACTGTGTGTGTGTGTGTGTGTGTGTGTGTGTGTGTGTGTGTGTGTGTGTGTGTGTGTGTGTGTGTGTGCATGCGTGTGTAGATTATATATATATATATATATATATATATATATATATATATATATATATATATGTATAGGTTTACTATTAAAAAGTCGGTGTAGCAATGCATGCCTATGAACTATTCAAACTACAGATGTTCAAATAGTTCATATGTGTGCCAGCCATGTAATCGAATGGAATATTTTCGAATGGTCTGTGCATTTGCAAATATAACGTTCAATTATGTACAGGGATTGCAGTACAGTGCGGTAAGGGAAATACATCCCTTTCCTCACTGTAGTGCAATCTCGGAGTTGGAATATATAGTTAGGGGGGTTGTGGGGGTTGCAGCACATCCCACATAAACAGGAAGTTAGGTTTCCTAGTTAGGGAATTATGGGAAGGGTGGGATTGCTGTTAAGTGCCAAAAATGTTGTGTTTGACATTTTTGGCATTAACAGCTGTTTTTCGACATTAGGGCCATTAGGTGATGTGTACTTTCGGTGAAACACTTCGCTCATAAGTACCTTTTTTGTTTTCACTTTCGAGATTTTAATAGTAAACTATATATATATATATATATATATATATATATATATATATATATATATATATATTGCATATGCAAATACATTATTGTGCATTGAGTGGAATAAAACATTACATGCAGCGATACTTGCAATGGCAGCCCTACCCTGTTAGGGCATATCAAAGATCCTCCCACATACGAACAGCCCTGCCCACTTAGGGCATATCAAAGTTCCTCACACATACTAAGATAGCAGATATGACACTACTGTGCTGCTCTGCTCTGTTCTCAATTCACCAACAGTCATGGGGGTAGAAATGGGGACACTTAAGGAAAGAGCAGTGTTGGAGTGCACAAAGGGTGAGGAGGAGGAGAACAATTCCTATCTGGGCCTAAATCTTTGTGCAATAGTATGCCAGAGCTAAAAGAGTTAACTGATCATTTTGTGTCTGATTCCAATTTGGTATGTATATCTTTGTGACTGCAGGACCCATAGTGGGATTTAGGGGTGGAAGTTGGAAGCTTGCCCTGTGCTCTTTTTACGCAGTATAGCTCTTCAACCTTATGTAAAGGATGCTGCCTACAAAACAGTGCGCCCACAACTGTAATCACAGTAGCCTTAACAAGTTGCAAATTTGACAAGTTGGCATCCTTGACAGCTCAGAGTTTGAATTTATGAACATTAAACATTATACATTTCTAGTATTAGGGAGGCAAAGTACAACAAGAAACATCAAGCAATAAAATAATTTCTCTGAAATCAATGGAGCAGCAAAGCCAGTCAGAGTGTTAACAGTTTTTTCCACGCATATTAATTTACATAAGAAAAGCAATAAAATGCTGAGAAACCCTTACTGTAAAAGCTGAAATGGTCATTAGAGGGACTGAAAAGGAAATCATACTAGATCTGTCACACATAGACATAGGCAGGCAGGCAGGCAGACAGACAGACAGACACACACACAGACACATGCACACACACATGGAATCTAATTTTTTGCCCTGCCTAGTACATATAAAGCAGTTACTGACTTTATTTTCTTGCTCATTGGTTCCTGTGTACAGTATGATCAGGTGTCACTGATTTAAGGTATGCAGAGCAGTGATGGTAAGTGTATGTGTGATCAGGTGTCACTGATTTAAGGTATGCAGAGTAGTGACGGTAAGTGACAGTGTGATCAGGTGTTACTGACTTAAGGTATGCAGAGCAGTGATGGTAAGGGTATGTGTGATCAGGTGTCACTGATTTAAGGTATGCAGAGCAGTGACGGTAAGGGTACATGTAATCAGGTGTCACTGATTTAAGGCTTGCAGAGCAGTGACGGAAAGTGTACATTATGATCAGGTGTCACTAATTTAAGGTATGCAGAGCAGTGATGGAAAGTGACAGTGTGATCAGGTGTTACTGCTTTAAGGTATGCAGAGCAGTGACGATATGTGTACAGTCTGATCAGGTGTCACTGATTTAAGGTAAGCAGAGCAGTGACGGTAAGGGTACATGTGATCAGGTGTCAGTGATTTAAGATATGCAGATCAGTGATGGTAAGTGCACAGTGTGATCAGGTGTCATTGATTTAAGGTATGCAGAGCACTGCAAGCAAGGGTGCATGTAATCAGGTGTCACTGATTTAAGGTATGCAAAGCAGTGATGAAAAGGATATGTGTGATCAGGTGTCACTGATTTAAGGTATGCAAAGCAGTGATGGAAAGGATATGTGTGATCAGGTGTCACTGATTTAAGGTATGCAGAGCAGTGACGGTAAGTGTACAGTATGATCAGATGTCACTGATTTAAGGCATGCAGAGCAGTGATGGTAAGGGTACATGTAATCAGGTGTCACTGATTTAAGGTATGCAGAGCAGTGACGGTAAGGGTACATGTGATCAGGTGTCACTGATTTAAAGTATGCGGAGCAGTGACGGTAAGTGACAGTGTTATCAGGTGTCACTGATTTAAGGTATGCAGAGATGGTAAGGGTACATGTGATCAGGTGTCACTGATTTAAGGTATGCAGAGCAGTGATGGTAAGTGTATGTGTGATCAGGTGTCACTGATTTAAGGTATGCTGAGTAGTGACGGTAAGTGACAGTGTGATCAGGTGGTACTGACTTAAGGTATGCAGAGCAGTGATGGTAAGGGTATGTGTGATCAGGTGTCACTGATTTAAGGTATGCAGAGCAGTGATGGTAAGGGTACATGTAATCAGGTGTCACTGATTTAAGGCTTGCAGAGCAGTGACAGAAAGTGTACATTATGATCAGGTGTCACTAATTTAAGGTATGCAGGGCAGTGATGGAAGTGACAGTGTGATCAGGTGTTACTGCTTTAAGGTTTGCAGAGCAGTGATGGTAAGGGTATGTGTGATCAGGTGTCACTGATTTAAGGTATGCAGAGCAGTGACGGTAAGTGTACAAGTGATCAGGTGTCAGTGATTTAAGGTATACAGGTCAGTGACGGTATGTGTACAGTCTGATCAGGTGTCACTGATTTAAGGTATGCAGAGTAGTGATGGAAAGTGACAGTGTGATCAGGTGTTACTGCTTTAAGATATGCAGAACAGTGATGGTAAGGTTACGTGTGATCAGGTGTCACTGATTTAAGGTAAGCAGAGCAGTGACGGTAAGGGTACATGTGATCAGGTGTCAGTGATTTAAGGTATGCAGAGCACTGCAAGCAAGGGTGCATGTAATCAGGTGTCACTGATTTAAGGCATGCAAAGCAGTGATGGAAAGGATATGTGTGATCAGGTGTCACTGATTTAAGGTATGCAGAGCAGTGACGGTAAGTGTACAGTATAATCAGATGTCACTGATTTAAGGCATGCAGAGCAGTGATGGTAAGGGTACATGTAATCAGGTGCCACTGATTTAAGGTATGCAGAGCAGTGACGGTAAGGGTACATGTGATCAGGTGTTACTGATTTAAAGTATGCGGAGCAGTGACAGTAAGTGACAGTGTTATCAGGTGTCACTGATTTAAGGTATGCAGAGACGGTAAGGGTACATGTGATCAGGTGTCACTGATTTAAGGTATGCAGAGCAGTGATGATAAGGGTACATGTGATCAGGTGTTACTGATTTAAGGTGTGCAAATCAGTGATGGTAAGTGTACAGTATGATCAGTTGTCACTGATTTAAGGTATACAGAGCAGTGACAGTAAGGGTACATGTAATCAGGTGTCACTGATTTAAGGAATGCAGAGCAGTGAACGGTAAGGGTTCATGTAATCAGGTGTCACTGATTTAAGGTATGTAGAGCAGAGACGGTAAGGGTACATGTGATCAGGTGTCACTGATTTAAGGTATGTGGAGCAGTGACAGCAAGTGACAGTGTGATTAGGTGTAACTGATTTAAGGTATGCAGAGACGGTAAGGGTATGTGTGATCAGGTGTCACTGATTTAAGGTATGCAGAGCAGTGATGATAAGGGTACATGTGATCAGGTGTCACTGATTTAAGGTATACAGAGCAGTGACAGTAAGGGTACATGTAATCAGGTGTCACTGATTTAAGGTATGCAGTGCAGTGAACAGTAAGGGTTCATGTAATCAGGTGTCACTGATTTAAGGTATGTAGAGCAGTGACGGTAAGGGTACATGTGATCAGGTGTCACTGATTTAAGGTATGTGGAGCAGTGATAGTAAGTAACAGTGTGATTAGGTGTAACTGATTGAAGGTATGCAGAGTAGTGATGGAAAGTGACAGTGTGATCAGGTGTTACTGCTTTAAGATATGCAGAACAGTGACGGTAAGAGTACGTGTGATCAGGTGTCACTGATTTAAGGTATGCAGAGCAGTGACTGTAAGGGTACGTGTATTCAGGTGTCACTGATTTAAGGTATGCAGTGCAGTGATGGTAAGGGTATGTGTGATCTGGTGTGACTGATTTAAGGCATGCAGATTAGTGATGGTAAGTGTATAGTATAATCAGGTGTCACTGATTTAAGGTATGCAGAGCAGTGATGGTAAGGGTACATGTGATCAGGTGTTACTGATTTAAGGTGTGCAGATCAGTGACGGTAAGTGTGCAGTATGATCAGGTGTCACTGATTTAAGGTATGCAGAGCAGTGACAGTACAGGAACATGTAATCAGGTGTCACTGATTTAAGGTATGCAGAGCAGTGATGGTAAGGGTACATGTAATCAGGTGTCACTGATTTAAGGTATGCAGAGCAGTGACAGTAAGGGTACATGTGATCAGGTGGCACTGATTTAAGGTATGCAGATCATTGACTGTAAGTGTACAGTATAATCAGGTGTCACTGATTTAAGGTATGCAGGGCATTGATGGTAAGTGTATGTGTGATCAGGTGTCGCTGATTTAAGGTATGTAGATCAGTGACGGTAAGGGTACATGTGATCAGGTGTCATTGATTTAAGGTTTGCAGAGCAGTGACGGTAAGTTTTAAGGTATGCAGAGCAGTGATGGTAAGTGTATGTGTGATCAGGTTTCACTGATTTAAAGTATGCAGTGCAGTGATGATAAGGGTACATGTGATCAGGTGTCACTGATTTAAGGTATGCAGAGCAGTGATGGTAAGGGTACATGTGATCAGGTGTCACTGATTTAAGGTATATGGTGCAGTGACGATAAGTGACAGTGTGATCAGGTGTCACTGATTTAAGGTATGCAGAGACTGTAAGGGTATGTGTGATCAGGTGTCACTGACTTAAGGTATACAGATCAGTGAAGTTAAGTATATAGTATAATCAGGTGTCACTGATTTAAGGTATGCAGAGCAGTTATGGCAAGTGTATGTGTGTTCAGGTGTCACTGATTTAAGTTAAGCAGGGCAGAGACAGTAAGGGTACATGTAATCAGGTGTCACTGATTTAAGGTATGCAGAGCAGTGATGGTAAGGGTATGTGTGTTCAGGTGTCACTGATTTAAGCTATGCAGATCAGTGATGGTAAGTGTACAGTATAATCAGGTGTCACTGATTTACGGTATGTAGAGCAGTGATGGTAAGTGTATGTGTGATCAGGTGTCACTGATTTATGATATGCAGAGCAGTGACGGTAAGGGTACATGTGATCAGGTGTCACTGATTTAAGGTATGCAGAGCAGTGATGATAAGGGTATGTTTAATCAGGTGTCACTGATTTAAGGTATGCAGAGCAGTGATGGTTAGGGTACATGTGATCAGGTGTCACTGATTTAAGGTATGCAGATCAGTGATGGTAAGTGTAAAGAATAATCAGGTGTCACTGATTTAAGATGCAGAACAGTGACAGTAAGTGTAGAGTATGATCAGGTGTCGCTGAGTTAAGGTATGCAGAGCAGTGATGGTAAGTTTACAGTATGATTTGGTGTCACTGATATAAAGTATGCAGGGCAGTGACAGTAAGTGTACAGTATGATCAGGTGTCACTGATTTAAGGTATGCAGATCAGTGACGGTAAGCGTACATGTAATCAGGTGTCACTGATTTAAGGCTTGCAGAGCAGTGACGGTAAGTGTACAGTATGATCAGGTGTCACTGATTTAAGGTATGCAGGGCAGTGACGGTAAGTATATGTGTGATCAGGTGTCACTGATTTAAGGTATACAGAGTAGTGATGGTAAGTGACAGTGTGATCAGGTGTTACTGATTTAAGATATGCAGAGCAGTGAAGGTAAGGGTTCATGTAATCAGGTGTCACTGATTTAAGGCTTGCAGACCAGTGACGGTGAGTATACAGTATGGTCAGGTGTCACTGATTTAAGGTATGCAGAGCAGTGGCAGTAAAGTTACATGTAATCAGGTGTCACTGATTTAAGTTATGCAGTGCAGTGATGGTAAGGATATGTGTGATCAGGTGTCACTGATTTAAGGTATGCAAAGCAGTGACGTAAGTGTACATTATGATCAGGCGTCATTGATTTTAGTTATGCAGAGCAGTGATGGTAATGGTACATGTGATCAGGTGTTACTGATTTAAGGTGTGCAGATCAATGACGGAAAGGGTACATGTAATCATGTCTCACTGATTTAAGGTATGCAGAGCAGTGACGTAAGGGTACACGTGATCAGGAGTAACTGATTTCAGGTATGCGGAGCAGTGACGGTAAGTGACAGTGTTATCAGGTGTCACTGATTTAAGATATGCAGAGACAGTAAGGGTACATGTGATCAGGTGTCACTGATTTAAGGTTTGCAGAGCAGTGACAGTAAGTGTACAGTATGATCAGGTGTGACTAATTTAAGTTATGCAGATCAGTGACGGTAAGCGTACATGTAATCAGGTGTCACTGATTTAAGGCTTGCAGAGCAGTGACAGTAAGTGTACAGTATGATCAGGTGTCACTGATTTAAGGTATGCAGAGCAGTGACGGTAAGTATATGTCTGATCAGGTGTCACTGATTTAAGGTATACAAAGTAGAGACAGTAAGTGACAGTGTGATCAGGTGTTACTGATTTAAGGTATGCAGAGCAGTGATGGTAAGGGTACATGTAATCAGGTGTCACTGATTTAAGGCTTGCAGACCAGTGACGGTGAGTGTACAGTATGGTCAGGTGTCACTGATTTAAGGTATGCAGAGCAGTGACGGTTAGTGTATGTGTGATCAGTTGTCACTGATTTAAGGTATACAGAGTAGTGACGGTAAGTGACAGTGTGATGAGGTGTTACTGATTTAAGGTATGCAGACCAGTGATGGTAAGGGTACGTGTGATCAGGTGTCACTGATTTAAGGTATGCAGAGCAGTGAGAGTAAGGGTACATGTGATCAGGTGTCAGTGATGTAAGGTATGCAGGACAGTGACGGTAAGTGTACAGTGTGATCAGGTGTCACTAATTTAAGGTATGCAGAGCAGTGACTGTAAGTGTACAGTATGATTAGGTGTCACTAATGTAAGGTATGCAGAGCAGTGAAAGTAATTGTATGATCAGGTGTCACTGATTTAAGGTATGTAGAGCAGTGGCAGTAAAGTTACAAGTAATCAGGTGTCACTGATTTAAGGCATGCAAAGCAGTGACGTAGGTGTACAGTATGTTCAGGTGTCACTGATTTCAGTTATGCAGAGCAGTGATGGTAATGGTACATGTGATCAGGTGTTACTGATTTAAGGTGTGCAGATCAATGATGGTAAGGGTACATGTAATCAGGTGTCACTGATTTAAGGTATGCAGGGCAGTGTCTTAAGGAAACATGTGATCAGGTGTCACTGATTTAAGGTATACGGAGCAGTGACGGTAAGTGACAGTGTTATCAGGTGTCACTGATTTAAGGTATGCAGAGACAGTAAGGGTACGTGTGATCAGGTGTAATTGATTTAAGGTTTGCAGAGCAGTGACGGTAAGGGTACAGTATAATCCGGTACCACTGATTTAAGGTATGTAGAGCAGTGATTATAAGGGTACAGGTGATCAGGTGTTACTGATATAAGGTGTGCAGATCAGTGACGGTAAGGGTACGTGTGATCAGGTGTCACTGATTTAAGGTATGTGGAGCAGTGATGGTAAGTGACAGTGTGATCAGGTGTCACTGATTTAAGGTATGCAGAGCAGTGATAGTAAGGGTACATATAATCAGGTGTCACTGATTTAAGGTATGCAGAGCAGTGATGGTAAATGTTCATGTAATCAGGTGTCACTGATTTAAGGTATGCAAAGCAGTGACAGTAAGGGTACATGTGATCAGGTGTCACTGATTTAAGGTATACAGAGACGGTTATGGTATGTGTGATCAGGTGTCACTGACTTAAGGTATGCAGATCAGTGAGTGAAGTTAAGTGTACAGTATAATCAGGTGTCACTGATTTAAGGTGGTGTTACTGATTTAAGGTGTACAGATCAGTGATGGTAAGTGTACAGTACGATCAGGTGTCACTGACTTAAGGTATACAGAACAGTGACAGTAAGTGATAGTGTGATCAGGTGTCACTGATTTAAAGTAAGCAGAGCAAGGCAGTAAGGGTACATGTAATCAGCTGGCAGTGATTTAAGGTATTTAGAGCAGTGATGGTAAGGGTATGTGTGATCACGTGTCACTGATTTAAGGTATGCAGATCAGTGACGGTATGTGTACAGTATAATCAGGTGTCACTTATTTAATGTATGCAGAGCAGTGATGGTAAGTGTACATGTAATCAGGTTTCACTGATTTAAGGTATACAGAGTAGTGACGGTAAATGACAGTGTGATCAGGTGTTACTGATTTAAGGTATGCAGAGCAGTGACGGTAAGGGTACATGTAATCAGGTGTCACTGATTTAAGGCTTGCAGACCAGTGACAGTGAGTGTACAGTATGGTTAGGTGTCACTGATTTAAGGTACGCAGAGCATGGACAGTAAGTGTATGTGTGATCAGGTGTCACTGATTTAAGGTATACAGAGTAGTGATGGTAAGTGACCGTGTAATCAGGTGTTACTGATTTAAGGTATGCAGACCAGTTACGGTAAGGGGACGTGTGATCAGGTGTCACTGATTTAAGGTATGCAGAGCATTGACGGAAAGGGTACATGTGATCAGGTGTCAGTGATGTAAGGTATGCAGATCAGTGATGGTAAGTGTACAGTGTGATCAGGTGTCACTGATTTAAGGTATGCAGAGCAGTGACAGTAAGTGTACAGTTTGATCAGGCGTCACTGATTTAAGGAATACAGAGCAGTGGCAGTAAAGTTACATGTAATCAGGTGTCACTGATTTAAGTTATGCAGAGCAGTGATGGTAAGGATATGTGTGATCAGGTGTCACTGATTTAAGATATGCAAAGCAGTGACGTAAGTGTACAGTATGATCAGGCGTCACTGATTTTAGTTATGCAGAGCAGTGATGGTAATGGAACATGTGATCAGGTGTTACTGATTTAAGGTGTGCAGATCAATGACGGTAAGGGTACATGTAATCAGGTGTCACTGATTTAAGGTATGCAAAGCAGTGACGTAAGGGTACATGGGATCAGGTGTCACTGATTTAAGGTATGCGGAGCAGTGACGGTAATTGACAGTGTTATCGGGTGTCACTGATTTAAGGTATGCAGAGACAGTAAGGGTACATGTGATCAGATGTCACTGATTTAAGATTTGCAGAGCAGTGACGGTAAGGATACAGTATAATCAGGTGCCACTGATTTAAGGTATGCAGAGCAGTGATGGTAAGGGTATATGTGATCAGGTGTTACTGATTTAAGGTGTCCAGATCAGTGATGGTAAGGGTACAAGTGATCAGCTGTCACTGATTTAAAGTATGTGGAGCAGTGACGGTAAGTGACAGTGTGATCAGATGTCACTGATTTAAGGTATGCAGAGCAGTGATGTTAAGGGTACATGTAATCAGGTGTCACTGATTTAAGCTATGCAGACCAGTGACAGTAAAGGTTCATGTAATCAGGTGTCACTGATTTATGGTATGCAGAGCAGTGACGGTAAGGGTACATGTGATCAGGTGTCACTGATTTAAGGGTGTACAGAGACGGTAATGGTATGTGTGATCAGGTGTCACTGACTTAAGGTATGCAGATCAGTGAAGTTAAGTGTACAATATAATCAGGTGTCACTAATCAGTTGGCAGTGATTTAAGGTATTTAGAGCAGTGATGGTGAGGATACATGTGATCATTTGTCACTGATTTAAGGTATGCAGATCAGTGCTGGTATGTGTACAGTATAATCAGGTGTCATTTAATGTATGCAAAGCAGTGATGGTAAGTGTATGTGTGATCAGATATCACTGATTTAAGGTATGCAGAGTAGTGATGGTAAGGGTACGTGTGATCAGGTGTCACTGATTTAAGGTATGCAGATCAGGGATGGTAGGTGTATAGTATAATTAGGTGTTACTGATTTAAGGTATGCAGAGCAATGACAGTAAGTGTATGTTTGATCAGGTGTCACTGATTTAACTTATGCAGAGCAGTGATAAGGGTACATGTGATCAGGTGTCACTGATTTAAGGTATGCAGAGCAGTGATGGTAAGGGAACAGTATAATCAGGTGTCACTGATTTAACATATGCAGTGCAGTGATGGTAATGGTACATGTGATCAGGTGTCACTGATTTAAGGTATGCAGAGCAGTGACAGTAAGGGTACATGTAATCAGGTGTCACTGATTTAAGGTATGCAGAGCAGTGATGGTAAGGGTACATGTCACCAGGTGTCACTGATTTAAGGTATGCAGAGCAGTGATGGTAAGGGTATGTGTGATCAGATGTCACTGATTTAAGGTATGCAGATCAGTGGCGGTAAGTGTACAGTATAATCAGGTGTCACTGATTTAAGGTATGTAGAACAGTGATGGTTAAGTGTACGTGTGATCAGGTGTCACCAATTTAAGGTATGCAGAGCAGTGACAGTAAGGGTACAAGTGATCAGGTGTCACTGATTTAAGGTATGCAGAGCAGTGATGGTAAGTTTACAGTGTGATCAGGTGTCACTGATTTAAAGTATGCAGAGCAGTGATAGTAAGGGTATGTGTAATCAGTTGTCACTTATTTAAGGTATGCAGAGCAATGATGGTAGCGGTACTTGTGATCAGGTGTCACTGAATTAAGGTATGCAGAGCAGTGATGGTAAGTGTATGTGTGATCATGTTACACTGATTTAAGGTAAGCAGAGCAGAGACAGTAAGGGTACATGTAATCAGGTGTCACTGATTTAAGGTATGCAGAGCAGTGACTGTATGTTTACAGTATGATCAGGTGTCATTGATTTAAGGTATGCAGAGCAGTGATGGTAAGTGCACAGTATAATCAGGTGTCACTGACTTAAGGTATGCAGAGTAGTAATGGTAAGTGCACAGTATAATCAGGTGTCACTGATTTAAGGTATGCAGAGCAGTGACGGTAAGTGTACAGTATGATCAGGTGTCACTGATTTAAGGTATGCAGAGCAGTGACAGTAAGGGTACATGAGATCAGGTGTCACTGATTTAAAGTATGCAGATCAGTGATGATAAGGGTACTGATTTAATATATGCAGAGCAGTGACTGTAAGGGTACATGTGATCAGGTGTCACTGATTTAAGGTATGCAGAGCAGTGACTGTATGTTTACAGTATGATCAGGTGTCATTGATTTAAGGTATGCAGAGCAGTGATGGTAAGTGTACCTGTAATCAGGTGTTTCTGATTTAAGGTATGCAGAGCAGTGATGGTAAGTGCACAGTATAATCATGTGTCACTGATTTAAGGTATGCAGAGCAGTGACAGTAAGTGTACAGTATGATCAGGTTTCATTGAGTTAAGGTATGCAGAGCAGTGATGGTAAGTGTACAGTATAATCAGATGTCACTGATTTAAGGTATGCAGAGCAGTGACTGTAAGTGTATGTGTGATCAGGTGTCACTGATTTAAGGTATGCAGAGCAGTGACGGTAAGTGTACATGAGATCAGGTGTCACTGATTTAAAGTATGCAGATCAGTGATGATAAGGGTACTGATTTAATATATGCAGAGCAGTGACGGTAAGGGTACATGTGATCAGGTGTCACTGATTTAAAATCAAAATGACAGGTAAAAAGATTTAAGGAAAAAAAGCTGTATCAGTAGTTCTGCCAAACTATTGTGGTTAACATTATGGCACGCCAAAATACTGTGCATCATATAAAGCTATAAATGTATGTTTTAGCAGACAATGCCCATTACATTTTATATGTATTAGCATATTACTGTGATAGTAAAATACAAGTGGCTCAGATGAGACTAAGGGGACCCAAGGGTTATTGACATATTTGGAGGGGTCCTGCATAACTACTATCATGTAAGTGAATGAGAATGATAGGCAAACGTAGCACATGGGCAATGATGGCAATAAAAGCAGCTTCTTAGTGTCTTTGCATAATGTTAGTACCAGCATCTTCAAGGTATAGATGGAGACAGCTGTTAAATCCTACCATTTCTTTGTCAGTGCAACTTAATGTAAGACAGTTTTTACATGGACTCCAACTGATGCATTTTCCTGGTACAAGCATAAGAAAGTTCGACTAGATTATGTTTGTGCATAATGCGTTTTCTTTAAGGTTGTTGTTTGCATTGGGAGTTTGTGACTAATCCACACCCATACATGTGCATGTATGTGTGTGTGTGTGTGTGTGTGTGTGTGTGTGTGTGTGTGTGTGTGTGTGTGTGTGTGTGTGTGTGTGTGTGAAACTGAAAGGAGGCTAATGAATGCTCACATCAAATAAAGTAAAACAAAAATGTGCACAGACTGGACTATTAGCAATATTTGCAACTCCCTGGTGCTATTATAGACTATGAAACAGAATAATGCTAGTACCACACAAGAATAAATGCTTTGCAGTGACTTTATTTGTGAACAGAATCAATTCACTGACATATAATAATGAAATCACTGGTGACATCAATTCATTTTCCATACTTAAAGCATAACACATAAATTACAAAATTTATATAGTCCCTAATGTTGTTTGTCTTTCCGCTTTTCCCAGTTAGGGGTCGCCACAGTGGAACTCCGGTCCGCTAATGATTGGCAGATGGTTTTTATGGTGTTGAGTTGCCAACCCGATGCCCAACCTTCAACAAAGGCATGCCCATTCAACACATGTCTTTCAAATGCCCACTTGACCATGGGGAGAACATGCAAACTCCACACAGAAGGCACTCCCAACCCAAGCTGAGAATCGAATGGGAGAACCTCTTGCTGTGAGGCAACAACGCTACCGCTGCACCACCGTGGAAGTATATATAGACAATATAGACCCTAATAATAAAAAAAAAAATCTGATAATAAATGTACTGTTGAACAAATGGCCTTCATAGGCAGCACAATTGCTGTACAGGAACTGATGCATTATAGCCACATAAAAATTATCAATTTTAAATAGATATGGAAAAAGTTTCAAATGGAAAGACATACATAGATGCAAGACTGAAAGCAAGTAGTCACAATTTGCTTTTGCTTGTCATGGGAAAGCTGATCCCTGGAATCCACCACAGTCTGAAGAGAGGTAAGCAAACACTTCCTTCTTACTACAAAATAAGACTATTTAAAATTATGGGAGGTTAGGGACAACTTGCCTTATAACCCCAGAAAGTACCTGGTGAATGCAGAATTGCTTTATATTATTTCTATCTTGTGTTGTCATTGGTTTTCCTAATCTAAATGTAGTTCTGTAGCCATCTGAAATAATAACCAAGTGAACAGTAATACATTCATAAAAAATGAATTCTGCAAATAGAAAATGTGAGAAAATTGTAGAAGTGTGCCTACAACTTATGGACAGAAGAAAAGGTAACAGGGCAAACAAAGGCTGGAATTTACTATCTGTGGGCAGTGCTGTCATTTGTGGTGAAGAATATTATTTTAAATGTTTCAGATTATATAACTACACAGTGCCTGGTGTCCCAGACCTGTTCCTTGGTATACCTTGTCTGATGATCCCAGATCCTGCTCCCATGTGTACGTAATCTGATGGTTCCAGATCCTGTTCCCATGTGTACCTTGTCTTATGGTCCAAGATCCTGTTCCCCTGTGTACCTTGTCTGATGATCCCAGATCCTGTTCCAAAGTGTATCTTATCTTATGGCCCCAGATCCTGTTCCCCTGTGTACCAAGTCTGATGGTCCCAGTTCCTGTTCTCATGTGTACCTATTCTGACAGTCCCAGATCCTGTTTCCATGTGTACCTAATCTGATGGTCCCAGATCCTGTTCACACGTGTACGTAATCTGATGGTCCCAGATCCTGTTCCCATGTGTACCTTGTCTTATGGTCCAAGATCCTGTTCCCCTGTGTACCTTGTCTGATGATCCCAGATCCTGTTCCGAAGTGTATCTTGTCTTATGGTCCCAGATCCTGTTCCCCTGTGTACCAAGTCTGATGGTCCCAGTTCCTGTTCTCATGTGTATCTAGTCTGACAGTCCCAGATCCTGTTTCCATGTGTACCTAATCTGATGGTCCCGGATCCTGTTCCCATGTGTATGTAATCTGATGGTCCCAGATCCTGTTCCCATGTGTACCTAGTCTGATAGTCCCAGACTTGCTCCTAGGTGTGTCTTGTCTGATAGTCACAGTCACCATTCTAATGTGCTCCTTGCCTTATGGTCTCAGACTCCTTTCCCAAGTATACTTTTTCTGATGTTACCAGTCACCATTTCCATGTATACCATATCTCCCCATTTCCTTCAGACTGGCTAATTTAGTAGATGGACAATATCATCTATGTTCAGTTACTGAATGCAGCTTGATGAATGAATGGTTCCTGACTGCATGCATGTGTGTGTGTGTGTGTGTGTGTGTGTGTGTGTGTGTGTGTGTGTGTGTGTGTGTGTGTGTGTGTGTGTGAAATAAAATAAGTAAAGCAACAGTGTTTGTTAAAGTATGATGCAATGACCTGGGGCAGAATAATTCTCCTATTGAACAGTGAAGAATTACAATTAACTTGGTAAGGTAAAAAGTCACTTTTAAAAACCATGACTCATGAATTTATACAGGCAGTTTCACCACTTATGAAGAGCAGAACTGTACATGGAATATTTCAGAGCTGAAAGGTGAGGGTTAAGGAATCTGGAAGACTCAAAGACTGAAAATGTTAGATGTTCGATATTAGAGGGAAGGTACAGACATAAGGATGATAAGTGAGTTTCTAAAGTCACAAATTGGAAGTGATGAAAATCAAATCTAAAATCAGTATCCTTGTATATATTAAATCACTTCACACATAGCAAGAGACAAATCTTACCTTGTAAAACGTGTAAATTGAGTAGGTCTGCCTTGTTAGGTCTGTTTCTCATTTTGTGTTTCATGAAATCTTCATTCTACAATACAAAATGCCACAAGTTTGTAAGGCAAGCAACACAACTCCTGCAGATAGAACTTAACTGTATCTACTGACTGACCAAGGGTCAGAGTTTTACAATATTATCCAAAGGGTTGCTGTTGTTGACAGTCCAGACAGCTGTACAAGATAACCTGTTCTAATGGTCAAACATGAAGACATAATTCAGACTGGTGTGTTATTTTTCTTTTTTAATTTTGTGTTGCTTCTGCAACTGTTATTTTTATGGTGATGTGGATGTCTAACATACCATGATGTTTGGTATGAAGCGCAAGTGTAATTGACATGAACACGTGCAAACATGGAAAATGGGCATGTGTAGTGGAATGGAAATGTTTCTCTTATTTATTGCCTTTCTTATTCAGTGTGTAAACATGGATCAGCTATGCAAAAGTTGTTTCCTGAGGTGGTTGCATCATGTATGGTGCTAATTACAAATAACTTGTAGTAAGCTGCTGCCTGTTTGTGCTTATAAAGAGCTTCTCTTTCTGAAATATGTGCTGGGCATCTTTCTTCACACTTAGCCACAAATACACCTTGCGGATAATTTATAGTTTACTGAACCCTACTTAGTATTTGTTGTCCATATATAATAGCACTAGTAAAGTGAGGCACACCATCTTCATTGTTTTGGTAGATGGACTAGCCCCATAGCTGGTATTACAATGGATGTGCCAGTTATTTGGCTGTATATCCTTTGTGTATGGTACTTATATACAGCTGCAGTAGTAACAGTGGAAACTTAAGCAATGACTGAACTCATGAGCGTTGTATTACAGTGTCATTCCATATAAGTATCTCTTAGTGCCAGAAAAGAAATGTCTTGGTTATATTAAACAGTAAATGCACTGAAGGTTAAATATATATATATATATATATATATATATATATATATATATATATATATATATATATATGTCACAAGATTGTTGTTTTTCATTAAAGTTATGCTCAGCCCTTCTGCATAACAAGGTGTCTATTAGTGAGAAACAAGATGCCACAATGTGCCTTGGACTGTAGGTTCATAGGTAGTTACTAGCATGCAGTCCAGGAGCCCATTAATGAGCCTAGCTCAAATTCCCAATTGCCCCAATGCATCATCTGGGTAAATGAGCTGCTTGAGGTCACACAGCAGGGAAATGAAGGCTAAGGGAATCAAACCTTCTACCACATGAAGTAGCTTGTTAACTGCTCACAGCCTTAATCCATTTTCCCAGCTACAAGAGAAAGTAAAAACAAACAAACTTGAAGTCTCAAAAAAGTCAGGCTTAGCTGCTAGAAAGATAGTTTGCTTCATTATCTAGACATCGTGTACCTCAGATTTTTATGATACTTCATTTAAGTTTTTGTTGTCAAACAAAAAAAATAACTGGACTGCATACCTATGAACACTCACTAATTTTGCATAACATTCCTGATTTTGCTTCACATGCTTATTTTTAGTAAATTAATGAGGTTTACAGTCAGTCATTAATCAATCCATACTTCTTATTCTTCAGGAAATGCAAGTTGACCCAAAAACGGTTACTCTATTAACTTTCTGAGTGAATTAGAGTAGTATTTAAATATTATCCCTAAGTTCTGGAGCCTTTTTCCCCCACATTATCTTTTGTCTTTGCCTCTGATTCTTGAGCAAAGATGCTGGGAGCTCTGCTGGGCTATGTTTGGAAGACTATTGACTAAGACAGTATGATTAATTTCATGCAAGAACAAAACATACCCCAAAACTTCATAAGCGCATCAGAAGAGGGTAGAGATGGGAGTAGATTACAAGTTTCTTATTATTGCTACTAACACCTAACTTACTGAGAATCTAGTGCATTATCCGTTTACCGTTTACATCCTCATGTCATAGTTCAGTAAACACAGTTAGTTTAATTCATTCTAGCTTCTTGAGCCCGATAAGTAAAAGTTTATTATATGGTAATGAGCTTTTGTATCATTAAATATACAAAAATGTTTAAATTAAAAACTTGTACTTTAAATGTGATGTGGAATATAGAAATTTTAAATAGCATTCTATAACCTCTGACACCTTTTTTAATGAGAATATTGCCTCTAAATCCTTTTGAGACTGATAATCTTATCTGAAACATTCTGTCATTAGCACTAACTGGTAAAATCTCAATGTTTGTGGTGATAACTGGTGCCGGAGGTTGCTGAAGAGATTTAACAGTGACAGTTAACAGCCTTTAGGCTACTTAACAATATCACGGGGAACCTCAGTGTGCAGCAAAGTTATATGGCACCATTTAGATGTTTGCTGACAAGTGTGACTTAATTATACCACACACGTGCCACACACCCTAAGGAAGGTCAGAACCAGTCTTCTTTTTACAAATTTTAAAGTTTTGATATTCAGTATATTAAGCTTACTTGCATGCAATTCTTTGTCAAGAAGTTTAGCAAACTATTTTATTAATTCACTTAAGCAGATACTACTTAACCAGAATGTATGACATAGTTTGAGGACAGATCTAGCATAATAAGTAAGTCCAATAATTTTCAGTTTTAATCAGTAAGATCTCTAAAATTCTATACATAAGAATTACCCACACACAGGCAAGAGCCAACATAACCGCAGAGTTTGACTTTTAAGAACAGGTAAGTGAAACTGCAGAACATTTTTTTTTAATGAAAAGATCAAGTTATTATTCCTGGTTTGCTGCATATAACACTCTAACATTAAATATTTCCATTGTGTTCATAAAAATGTCATATTCTCTATAACATACTGAAATACAACAGAGGAATTCTGGTAAGATGTGGGAACTATTTTTGCAGTCACCAATGGAATTTCTGGACATTCAGCTCATGCACTTGGAATTTAATTGCTGTAACTATTAAAGAGTGCTGGTGCTGCTAACAGAATAAACAAGTTTAAGTTCCAAACCATAAATGACATTTTTGCCTTTTGCCTTTTCTAACAGCTATGTGTATTCATAAGAAAAGAAATGTGATTTAGTTTTCAGAACATGATTACCAGGTGAAACTGGAAGCAAAGCTTCAATGCATACTACTTAATGATTGTCGCTTATCTGAAGAAAATAATGAAAGAAAAACAAACTACACTGTACAAATATGCCTTTTATTACTATTTTGATAGTAATGGTGAACTATGAAACCTCTTCTTGAACTGGTGACAAGTTCCTGCTCCAAAGCAATGTGTTTTATGTGACATTGCTAGTACTTTGCTCTGAAATCATAGGGAACTGTATGAGAATGACTGCTAATTCCAGAAAGCATGTTAATGTTTATTTACCATTATCAACTCTATAACGGGTTTTCCTTTCGAGTTACAGAGCTCATTAAAACACCCCCGAAAAATCCTAGTATTCAAGTTTTTATGTTCACCTCCTGCATTTCAGATGTTAAACCCACTTTCATCTCTGTTTACAGTAAGAATAACTCATCTCTATGTGGATCGTGATTACATTTATTCTGTAGCAGTACAGGGAAGGTCAGAGTGATACCTAGAAGCTATTCCTGGTTGTTTTATGAAGTGGATAAAATTCAGTAATCCTTGTGATTTGCAGGCATGCAGTATCACCACAACAGGGTATGTACGAGCCAGTCAGTTATAAAATACCAGTATATGTATGTGCTGAGAACCACAAGGTAATTTTGCTGAAAAACACTTTCAGCCTAATATACCTTACACTTTCCCCAATATTGTGCAGATGTGGCGTTGCTACATGTAAATTTGGGTGTGGGAGTATCCCTGACATGGAGGATGCAGACTGGCTTGCTCCCCGTAAAAAAAAACATGCCTTAATGTGTGTGTCTGTGTTTGTTTGTGTGTGTGTGTGTGTGTGTGTGTGTGTGTGTGTGTGTGTGTGTGTCTGTGTGTGTGTACTTTTTCTGATGTTCACTGCTGTTTTGGGTGGCATTTAACACTTTTACACAAATATTCTTGCTTCTGCGATGCTCCATACCATCATGGGGGGTATACATATAATGCTGCTTAGCCCTGTTACCTACCCTGTGATGGGAGAGGTAATTAATGGATGCTCATTTCTTCTGCCATTGAGAACTCCCTCTCTAGCTGATTGTATAGTTTTGTGGGCTGCTTATTGTACCTCAGTCACTGGCAGATTAGGTACACCTTGGCACTCTGCCAGACATCCATTTAATATGCCATTCTTAGCTTTTGTAGTCTTTACAAACCATGGAAAACAACACTAGACAAAGAAATGGATGCTTTTAGGGAGTTAGATGAAAATGTTGATTTATTTAATTGGATTTTTCATTCTCATAATGAGTACGTAAGAATCCAGCCTTTGTTTGCACTGGTTATACTTACATAATCTTTTCTATATTGTAGGTTATTCAGCCATCCTTGACACTGAGTTAAGGAAAAAAATGATAATTATTGTAAATACCATATAATGCTATCTGTGTCTTTGATCCTAGCTACATAGCTATGTCATTTATGATGTGTAAATCTGTTGAGTTGCTTCTAGACAAAACTTGAATTGTTGGGACTGGACATATCTACATCTACATCAGTCTGTACCGAGCTGTGATGTTACCAGTTTTAAATAGATCAAGAAACAACACTGTGATAAAGTGCATTATTTGCAATTTTTGGTTCCGCATATAAGGCTTATGTTCTTCAAATGCCCAAACATATTGTTTGTTTGATGCTTGCTGTTGGTCCTTATATATACCGCACTTCTGAGCCATTAATTCCGAGGAGCATCATAGCTTTGCTGCATTTTTTGATTATTATTTTTTGAAGTGTATGTGAAGAGAAAGCACCAGAACAACTGCTACAACAGAAAGTGATTTTAGGAGAGTTTCAATGATGTGGACATGATGAAATGACTGGGAAGGACACTGGTCTGAGACCTTTAATGGGTAGATTGGAATGTATGTCAGACTAGGAGAAATTTTGGAAAGGAAAGCTGAGATATTGCAGCATCTGTGGGAGGGTTGGGGTCAGAGTAACTTTAGGCCATGATAAATACAAGAAAGTATTCTCACCGGATAACAGACTGTGGAGTTCAGGGCTAGCCAGCTTCTAATTCAGATATGCCAGAAACATGCTATACATCTGTTTGGCCATACCTCCACCTCTGTTAAACAGCGTATACATTCCTGTATTTAATCCCCAGACCAATGCACCTAGCTTGTTAACAAATGAATAAATACAATAATAAAATACACAAAACTCTGTACTCTGCACACACACTTTGTGGGTCTCCTTTCTGTATAACTACAGGTTAGGTATGGAGTGCCACTGCTTTCTCCACATTTTTTAAAACTCTTCAATGAATTATTGTGAAACAATGATATAACAGCTTATAGACTGGCTGTGAAAGTAAATATCTTCACCACACTTTATTGCATAGTCTCTTGGGGCCTATTTTATAGTTCTTTTGAAAGCAGCTGTTTCAGCCCTCATTTCAGTTTGACTGCATGCGGTAGTCCAGTTGAAACATCTGTCTGGCTTGCTACCTACTCAACAGATGGTGGGGACTTGTTTGTCTGAGCTCAGACAGACAGTAAATATTACAGTCTGTTCTCATTTACTTGAACAAGAGGCAAACCTTATCACTTATCCCCCGAACATAATCTGAGTTCCTAGGCCAAGAATACAGAGATGGATAATTTCAAATATTTTTTTTTTCAGTTAGTTCAAGACATCAGCAAACTCATTGACCATTAACTGAATCAAGCAGCTGATAGTTTAGTTACTAGATTTACAAGAACCATAGAGATAGCCTTGGCTCATATATGAAAATTAACACAATTGCTGTTGTCTAGTACAAACCAAAGTAGAAGGCCATAGTTATGAATTGATCTGAAAAGATCTGATGCAAGGCCCTGTTTCATTGAAAGTGTTTACTTAATGCTTGTATGCATATAAAACTCATTTTAAAAGTTCTTCCAATGTTATAATCTAATAGATTCTATGTGACAGAGAGATAAAAACAGCAATATTGTAAAACTATATAGAACATTGCTTAATAACCAGGCAGTACACAAACTACTTTAAGGCAAGAATGTGCAGTTAAAATCAAAGTTTAATCATTTTCATTGATTTACAGTGTGCAGAGAAGTGATGTTCACAAATGTTACCTTGGCTCTCTCCAGACTTTTTCTTTGTTCATGGAACACAGCTGGGTTCTTCAGAGCTGGAATAATAAACACACACGATTAGCTGATTAGTATGAAGATTAATAACTCTGAAACTCACTAGTGACACATGTTTCATTAATCACACATAAACATTAACCTTGGGATAGAACTTGAAAAGCTTGTTATCTATTTTTTTGAAAAATTATACCTGTAATTATAGTGCATTATATCACATTCCCTCATATCCTATGGTTTAACTTATTGTATTTAAATACTGCGCTGTGTGTGTGTGTGTGTGTGTGTGTGTGTGTGTGTGTGTGTGTGTGTGTGTGTGTGTCTGTGTCTGTGAAATTCAGTTTTAAAATCTTTTGGCATTTTTTGTGTCTGTTGGTTCTATTTGATTTTATGTTTGATTATTATATGACTTGAAATGAATAGGAAACAACAAAGTAAACATTTAGAATATGCAGTGTAGGCTTGCTCATATATATACATTTGGACACAGCAGACATGATTTGTAGGTGCATTGTGGGTCTGACTTGTTCATTATCTTTCCTATTATAGCTCTTAATTTTCTGAGGAGTCTCAAATCTGGGATCTCTGCTCAGTGCTAAAAGAGCACACCAGTGTGTTGTTTGTTTCAGAAACATTAAAAATGAGACCATTTCATTAATTAAAAAATTGGAACTATGTATTTAGTTTAGACTTGCTTTTTTTTATTTTTGTGGCCATGAATGCACATTTTTGCAATAAGGCAGTAAAGGCTGTGTGTGTTAGTGGGTATGTACTTTTCACCATCTAGCTGTCAACACACACACACACACATACACACACACACACACACACACACACACACACACACACACACACACACACACACACACACACACACACACACACAAAACCATCATATCTGTGGATACAGGGGCGTGACAAACATATTTATCAGCTGATACTTTTATGTATTACTACTTTGTGTACATTGCCAACCATTCTAGTAACCAGTCACTGAAATTCTGCACCAATTCACATTTAAAGAGAAAAAAAGACAAAAAATTACACTCTGCCCTTTAAAAATGGGACACTTAACCCACTCCCTCTACTCACCCTGCCCCTAACCCTAACATGCATTTTAACTTATAAAAAACCTTCCCCTAACACTATCACTATTCAGACAAATTTGAGGTGTATGTGGTCAAGTTATGGATAGTGCATCAGTAAAGGAAATTTGTTTCCTTTTTCAGTGTACTGAATTGTGTACTGTGATTGATGTATTGATGTAGTCAATGTTCAACATGGTTTGGTGGATGTTTTGTCTGATGACCAAGTAAAATGTCGACCATACATTATATAATCTCACACACACACACACACACACACACACACACACACACACACACACACACACACACACACACACACACGCATTTGGGAGTGCTCCAAATTGTCAAATGCTCATAATATTGAACATTTTTAATGCTGGCAGATGTGATCTAATAAATATATAATCACTTCTGCTGGCATTACTTAGTAGGGGGTTGTGTTGCAGCAGGGAGTAAGGATTTGTCCTTTCCTCACTGTTGTGCACACTTGGAGTTGGTATACATAATTAGTAGGGGATATATAGGGGGTGCAGTCTCCTACATGAGTTGCTGTCTTTGTTTTTATTTTTTTATTATTTAGACATTTGATCATTTGGGTTTGATTTTTTTATATTCGATGTTCTGGTGCTTCAGTATTTGAAAGTTGATAGATACATATATAGATAGGTAGATAATGATAAATATGTATTTTTTCCTGTGCCATTTGGAAACCTTCAAAACCTGTAGCAAAGTTAAATATAATTTTTACTAGGAAATAAGTCTCTTACACTCTCTTAAGTGGGACCTGCATTCCCACTCTCCTGTTTCTCAATTATTCTCACTCTGACAGTGTACAACCTTGGAGATTGTTGGGTGTTCTAGCGCCCTGTTATGCCATACTCCAGCTTTCACTTTCTGTTTTTTTATTCCAGTCTGCATGTACAACAGCTGCAGATTACCAGATGATCATCACTTCTTTTGTTATTAATCTTAGACTGATCCATCACTTACCCCAAATACTTAAAAATTCTAGATGTAGAGCATACATGAGAGATTTGCTTCATTTAGTTCCTTTGGATGGAGTTTCCTCATAAGACAGGTTTACTGTAACTTGTCTGTAATCAGGTACATAAACTTTATTCTGATATGAGTTATAGGCATTTTCACTTGTGACTATAAAATGTCACTTTCATGCGTATAACTGTCTGCTTTCTCTATGACACTCCCCTCTTTCCTGTTTCCTGTTAGATCAGTTGACCACTGTGGAGATATTCATGACATTCAGTAGCTTTGGAAATGCAGGTAAAATATTTCTGGGGAGCAGGGCAGTTTATCCATGATATTTGATATTTGGTACTGGTCTGGCATTTATAGATCATGCCTCAAAACAGATTGGATACAACAGGTGTTCATCACATTACACCCCATACTAATTGAGACAAGAGTTATAAAAGCATAATATAGTCATTATTACTCATGCAGTGAATGGACAGTGTTTCGTCACATTTCACATCTTTCTAAACTATGAGGATATTCCTTAAAGGCAGAGGTGAAACAGAAGATAACACAAAAAGAAGGAAGACGACAAGCAAAAAGCAAGACAGCTAGGTAGAACAAAGTCTAGCAGAAAGAGAGAGTACAAAATAGTGTTAAGAATATTGCAAACCAGTTCAGAGATGGTTTAATATATCCTGAGCAGAAACTAACAAACATGTTGTAGGGGGTAGAAAGATAAAGAAAAGGGCAACAATTAAGGGCATTTAATAACCTAAGCAGATGAACAGCGAGTGGAAATGGTTTTAATACTGTTTAGGCAGTAAGAGAATATATATATATATATATATATATATATATATATATACACACACACACACACACACACACACACACACACACACACATATATATATATATATATATATATATATATATATATGTATACACACACACACACACACACATACACACACCAGCAGAATATAATGAAGAAATAAATCATAATGAAGAAAGCATATATAAATGACTACAATATGTCTCCTCAAATTAACATACCTTGCATCACAATTCCCTTTTAAATGTCCAAAAACTGACAAATTGAGTGAAGAAACAGTTGAAAAATGTAGCTGAACCTGTACAGTTTTTGAGAAAAGACAACAAAGTGTAAAAATCAATTACAGCATTTTTGCAGTGGGATAAGCCCTCCTTTACATGCTCCATGTGAGGGCACTGGTTGTATACCTACTTACTTTAATATTCTCACTTTAAAGGTACTGTACCTCAGAGAACATGTGATCGGTACTATACCAAAAACACATTTTTTATTATTCTGTCTCTCTCTCTGTCTGTGATCACCCTTTCTCTAACAGGCTGCAGAGAAAATAAACAGGATGAGCACTTAATGTACTTGTATTATGTGAGCATAAACATACAAAGAAGCAGTGTATCGAGCAATAAAGTTGGAGCAACAGAAAGATGCCCTATATAAAAGGGTTCTGAAAGCTGGACCTTAGCAATCATAATCAAATGTGTTTGCATACCTAGGGGTCTGACATATGTATTCAGATTTTACTCATGGATTTAATAATTATGTGTGTGTAATTGTGACAAATGCCTTTACATGTTTGTCCTTGAATTATTTTATGAGCCTTCTTTGGCCATTTTAACCTTTCAGTATCCTGGTGTGTGTCAATCCTTGAACTCTTCACTAGTGTCTGTCTTTGGAAATTCATCCATTGCAGTCATTGACATAATTTTATATATTTTATTCTTCAAGAGTATGTTTTGTCATTTTGTATTTTTCCATATTTTCAGAATCTCGATTCTCTGTACGCTTTTCTTCAGTAGCATCACTTCTACATATTTCAATCTTTTATTTGTTATTGTTGTCTGTATGTATACCTTTTTAACCATGCGTAGTTCTTCAGTAGATAAAAATATACCATACTGTAGTACATATACCCAGTCATGCTAATAATATATTTTTTACAATTGATAAGTCATAAGAGATGACCTACATGCATTGTAAATGTAACCTATGGGAACCCAGATATAATCTGGCTTGCCATTCTGACTTATACTTGCTTTGATGCCATTTACCATTAAACTTTTCAGCAGAACTACAGCAGTTCAGCAAAATTATTGTTGCACCAATCTGTCTTATAAAGAGTATAAAACAAATTACATTTTGCTGAGACATGTTGCAGGATAACCTACACAGGATGTTGGCTTCCATTACACTCTCTTGTCTGTAAACAAGCAGAGGCTGCTAGAAGGAAACACATCTGTCTACCTGCATGAGAAATTATTTCTTTCTTTCTATATGTGTCAGTTTATTAGCATGTTAAATTATTGGTAGTCAGCTATTCCCCTTCACATTAACAAAGTTGGTTATACTCAGCATCACTCAGTGAGATCCAGTTGTAGGTCACAAGATAGCAGAACAAAGCCAGGAATCAAAGATGGGGGAGCTGGTAGAGGATGACAAAAACTGAAGAAAAAAATGGATAAGTAGACGAGTAACATAACCTAGTCAATCGTTGTCATAAGTAGCATATGTCATGAAGACCTTGATGGCAATTAACTAAAAAAAAATCTTAACCTACTTTAGTCTTATGGATAGGCAAAAAAAGAAGAAAAACAGCATTGTTTTATTTTGGAACACACCTAAGTGCATGACTGAAACAACAAGTTATAACAACAAGCTAGCACGTTGCAGCTTACAGCTCTTTCATCTGGACCCACAAAGTTGGTATGATTAGTTATTAATAAAGGTTTCTAGTAAGATTGGCAGTTATAACATCTTGTCTGTTCACCAGGAATTGTTACCGCATTCTGAAAGTTTCAGTAGTTTTTTTTATGCAAGTCATTGGTTGCGCTATTAAAATACACAAGACTTGTCTTTTCTGAGTCATGTAGATCTTAGGCAAATACATTAATTTAAATATTAGGGTGCAGAAAACCCCAATAAAATAAATTAATTTAGAGTACAGAGACAAAATGATCCTTTCCTGACTGATTTTTCCCATAAACCACACAAGCAGTATATATATTCAGTGATGAGATACATTTGTAACATAACTCCTTTCCCTACTACAGAGATAGTGGTGTAGACCTCATGCATAAAGTCCCTCTTGATGTGGGTTTGTTGGACTAGTAATGTAGACCAGTTAGAGAACACACTCAAAAATGACAATTTATGGTTTTCAATAATTTGAAACATCATGAATATGTACTCCTTCTGACATTTTAATCATCTTTAGTATATGTCACCATATTTTAAAATTCTACTATGCTCTACAGCTGTTTTACATCTGTTTTCTTCTTGTCTTGCGTCCTTAACTGGACTAATGTCTATATTTAGATGCTATGTTTTTTTAACTGTATAATGCAAATAATAATGTGGAGCTTTTCTCCCCGGGCCTCTGCTAAAAACGGACCTGTGTCCAGTTGGACTCTCCCGGTCAACAAATGTAAATAAATAAATAAATAATAATAAATAAGAATGATCTAGTTAACTGTACTGGAATATGTACATTCTGCTTGCACTGTGACTTGTAACATTTTATTTTATAACTACTGTATTGGCTTAATGTGCAGTCTGAAGATCACTTGTCTGTGATGAATAAAGACTTGTTGCTTTGGAACACTACCTGGTTTTCATGATTTTTGGGAATTATTGTGCCTGAGCTCATCAACAAAGTTTAAGACCACTAGTTTCTCTGTTTTTTTCTTACTTAAAACACTATTTCTGTCCTCTTTTCATGTTTAGAAATGTTATTTTAAGAAACACAAAACATATTTTAGTTACCTGCTTACCTGAATGAGCATGTTGGCCTGTACTGCCCATCCCAGGCTATGCACTCTGCCCCTCAGAGGCTGCTAGTGATTCCTCTGGTGCATTTGGAAACATTTGGTCACTGCTCTTTTGTTTACTGTGCACTAAAGCTGAGGCACCTACAATACAACGGCTGCAGGAATGTTTAGGGTCAGCCTGCTTACACATATCTCAGGCCAAAGTATCTGAGTTGGAGTTCGGGGACAACTTTGTGGACTGCTCTCAAGACTTCTTTTAATGTCCTTGGGTAGTTAGAATTTTCAGCTGAAGCATTGTTTCATATTTTGTACTATATTATGTAGCATTTTGTATTTATATACTTTACTATTTTCTTGTATTGAGTCTTTGTTACTTGCTCTGCACTTTAATCAAATGTCTTACTTGTGCTTTGTCTTTGAAGTGCTATAATAAAAGTGATGTTGAAGTTGTTTGCTGTTTGTATATTTTCTTCATATAGTTTAAGTACATAAATGGCACTAGGCCTTCAAATTGTGTACCCAAAGCTTGCTATTAATGTTTCAAACTACTTTATGCTTTGTGCAAATTGCAAAGTTCCTATTCCATATAGATGTTGTCTGGGTTACAGTCTCCACTCCCTTCACTATGTGAAACAAAATCTAACAACAGGCAATAATACAGTCACCTGCTTATTTCACTGATTCTATCTATATATTAAAAAATAAACCTCAGGAAAGCCACAGTGACATCAAAGCATACTTAACCTCAGCTGTCAGCCATGTCGGCTGTGTCAGCTGGAGGGTAACATTCTCTTCATGAGGAAGGCATGCTAGTGACTTTACTTCAGGTTACTATTTGTTTGATAATGTTCATGACTAATATGGAAAAATCAAAACTCAAAATCCACACTGTGTTTGTCTTTAAACGTATCTATTACTTTATACCGCTCTAATATGTACATATTAAACTAAAAATGCAGCTCCTACTATACCTCTCTGTAGATGGATTTTTTTCACCTTTGTCACATCACAAAAAATGTTCCATAAACCTGAGAGCAATTCTGTGCCTGGATCTGTTAATTCTTTGTTAAAAACTAAAGCAATTGACAAAGCAGCAAATTAAAAGACTTCTTAGTAAACAACGATTCCATAGATCTCTTTTATTTATGTGCTTAACAGACCTCCCTGAAGATGATAAGCCGTACCTCTGGATTATATCTTTCTCTAGATGTGTGCTAATTTGGCATAATTTCCAAAGTACCTTCGGCCTTTGGAAACTGATGGCACTTAATGAAAGGTCTTGGAGATGCATGAAATGTTGGAAAATTATTTTATTACTCTTGATATACATCAGGAAAGCTATGACGTACAATTATCCAGATTGTGCAGAGTAGGGGAGCATATGTTTTTTGTCGGAAGAGAGTTTAAGGTGCCTGAGATGAACAATACCATCATAGAGATCTGTTAATAAAACAGGTAAACCGCCAAAAAGCATCGGTATTTATGAAATTCTGACAGCGCTTTTCTTTTAAAACCAATTAACACTGGTCACAACAGAGATGAAAGTACTGACTTTAATGATGTACATATACAAACTGAAGGCACATTACTAGTAATAAATTTAACAAGATATATTTCTGCAATTTTTTGTTAGGTATTGGCAAGTTGAATTCTAATCAGCTGTTGGTTATGAAAAACATTATAATATTCTATGTTTAATATATGTACCTTTATAAACTAGGAGCTACTGCTCAACTTTGTCACTTCAGGGTGAGGGACAAAGTCAAAACATTGAGGGATAAATGCTTCAAATGAGAGACTTTTTTATTTAATAGTACTACTGATTTAGAAAAAAATCCATCAGAATAAGAGGTTTAATGACTTATGTTTTATAAAGAATAACCATTTCTAGCTCTAAATGTTGAACATTATTCATACTATAACAATGTTGATGGCTAAGCAGGTAGCTGATTTGCCTGTAGTCCTGAAAAATCAGAAGGTTGTGGGTTCTATTCCCACACCAGCTGCTTGAAACATTCCCTAGTACTGACACTGCATTGCAACATAAGGGGATCCTGCACTCTTTTGGATGAAATGTTAAACTAAGGTTCCATCTGCTGAACTGGTAGTAGCTCATAGCTCAGGTGGGTGTAAAAGACTTCATTGCACTTATTAAAAACAGAACAGGTAGTTCCCTGACCAAATTTCCCTTAGTCAGTGTGAATTCCACCTCATGAGTCTCTTCTTAAAAGAGGCTTCTGGCCTAGTAGTTGTAACCTGGTCAACAAGATGTAAATAAATAAGGATCACATAATGAATAAATGAACAAATAAATACATGTATCAATCAGCATTGTTTAACTGCAAAATCACACATTTTATTAGGGGCAGAATAGAATTTTAAGGAAAGTCAGGGATGCCATGAAAACCTGAAAAGGTTTGGACTGTATTAAGGCTCTCTGTGAAAATGAAGATGCAGTGGTCTGTGGCGCTATGTTACCAATCAGAAGGCTATGAGTAAAACTAGGCTCCTTTCTGCAAGCACCAACATATATTAAGGTGTTCATAGCTGGGAGCTGTCAGGGCGGATGAAATACAAATGTCTTTTCATAATATATCCACTGTTTCTTAACACCTTTATTGAATTATCACTTAGTTACACCCATTTGTTCACCCAGTATTTCTGATAGAGTACTCTGCAGGGAATTTTTAAAGTCTGCTAACTCCTTACATTCCCAGAACATATGTTCACAGTTACCTCTTTCTTCCCCATCATGCCTGCAACATTTTGGCATCTACCTGAGGAAAAATTCTTTGGGTTCTGTTTGGAGTGCAAAAATACCTATGCAATCACTTCCAAGCAATAATCCTAAATCTTCTAGACTATGTTGCATATTTGGGAGTCATACAAATATCCTCCCATTGTTTCCTTGTGAATTGCTTATCCAGTCGCTCTTCCCAATTTTTTCTAACTTCCTCTGATTGGTTCCTATAATTCTTGTGCAACATTTTACATGCCCTAATTATCACTTTTTAAACAGCAGCTTCTGTTCTAGAACCTCTACCAGAACATGCCTTTCATGCGGGATCTCCAATCCCTTTTTCTATACTTTGATAGCAATCCCTGATAGGGATGGTAGTCTTTAGCCTGCAGCCCAAATGTCTTCTTGGCCTCTTCCCACTCTATTACCTGTCCCTCTTCTAGCTATTTGCTTTCAATACCTTGGTTCCTTTACCAGTTTTCTCCAGTAAATACCAGCCCCTCTTGTCTATTCTCTTTAGCCCTAGTTGCAGTCATCGCTACAGGCAAAATCTCCTTTCTCATTTCACATGTTGGCTTAGTTTTTAGAATATTTTCTGCAACTTTATAAATATAATATTTTGTATGGGTGTTGTTATTCTCCTTGAGGATCTGCATTCAAAATCCCACTCTCTCTTGTCTTGAATTTCTCCCTTGCTTCATCATCATCCCTTTCCACCTTGAATTATAACTTTCTGCTTGTGTTATGTACATGAGCCTTAGCTGTGTAGCTCTAAAGTATCCCTTAAAACAAGGTAATCCTAAACTACCTAGTTCTAGTGGGAGAATAAATTTATCTCACTTGACACCTAGCTTCTTCCCCTCCCAGATAAATTCCTTCAACTCTTTATTAATTATTGTCCACAACTTCTCCTGAATACATCAGCTGTTATCCATCCTTAGGCTGGGAGAGCTATGCAATATGCTCATGTAAATGTCATAACTTATGATGTTACTTTGGCAGTAGTTTGTAGTAGCATCCCTACCATCATCTTACGTACAGATCCTGGAGCAAAACCAAAGAATGGTATCTTTGATCACAGCCTCCCAATGCATAATATGTATACAGCACAAGAGATGTTTGTCTTACTCCTCCCCCAACCCCACCACTGCATAGCAAAAGCAAAGAGCTATTTACATCTCACAGATCACTACTCTTATAAAGTACAATTTACTCCTGAAGATTATTAGAACCAATGGCTACCTACAGGCCATGTTCCCAATTTAAATGTCTATATGGTTTCATATGAGAATACAGAGTGAAGGTTTTATTTATGGGTGAAAATTAGCTTCATGAAAGGATAATATTCTCAGTCTCACTCTTCACATTTAAAATGCACCCCTCGTAATCTAAAGTTAAATGAAAACAACTATCTTGTTCCAGCCTGCAGAAAAATTAGTGCTGCTTCTTAGCAAAATATTTGAATCTCTGTTTAGCATTCACTGTTTTATTGTCTACAGTTCCTCAGTTAATTAAACAGCTTTCCTTACTAAGGTGTGAACATTGTTAGATTCAGCCATGCCCAGTTTGGTTTGTAAACCTGACTTGCTCCATAACACTGATTAAGATAAATGCTATGGTTTTCTTCTCCCAAATTCTAGCTGAATCTTACAGCCTCCATTTTGAAATCAAAACCAAAGACAATGCTCCACTAGATATAGTTGTATACATGGAGCTTTCAGGATTCATTGTGAACTGCCTTAACTTCAATTAGTATATTAAATATTTTGGTTTCAAAACAAACAGAAAACTTGGCATACCTTCAAATCAAAACAAGTCACAATTAATGGAATCAGACTCAAAACTGGCAGGTTTTTCTTTTTATCTATATGTATATGTATATGTATGTTCTATGTGTCTTTAAAAACTTACAGCCCTTTCAATTTAATACTCTGAAACAGTGCCATAACAGAATACATTGATCTGCTGCAAGGCATGCTTACAGACACAGCACTGTGTCTCACTAAAAGTGATATATTTGTTACAGCTTTGTCAGTATGTTGACATAACACCTCTAAAAATGGCTTACTTGGTACTGTTCTTGACAAGTGCCATGAAGTCAGTGTTGTACTAGTGGTTCACTCATTCCCAAACAATTCACTTTGCTGGTGCATCACTTGCAAAAACTCCTACCACCTGAAATTATTTCAGAGGCTCAACATTGTCAAGATGCACAAACTTTAGAAGAACATTCCACTGTTCATTTAATAAACTACTCCTAAATTCCCCTTTCGGAAAAGGACTTTCCAAATATCACTTCTCAAGCTGGCCCTGTACTTGCAACTCATGTATCGCCTAATGACCACTTATGTGTATTTATAATCCTTTGCATCATCCCGGTGTGCAGTTTATTGGCAAAAGCAGCAGTAATTTGGTTTTCAGCTAGTTCTCCTGCAAACAGATCAAAATGTATATCCTTCGCTTTAGCTCTCTATACACACACAGTCTACAATGTTGAAATATATTGTTGCATATGGATGTCACTGCTTACAACTGTATCTTTGTTAGATGCTCCAAATGGAGCTTTTCTAAATGGACCATTATTAAAAATGGGTTATAATAAGTTGAAATTTCCTGATTAATAAATGCAAACAATTAAATAAATTAATAATAGTGAAAAAGAAGGGCATATATTTGAATATACATACTCAGAATTCATGAGCGGTGGTGGTGCTGTGGTAGCGTTGCCGCCTCACAGTTAGACGTTGCCCATTCGATTCTCAGTTAGAGCATCTTCTGTGTGGCGACATGCATGAGTGGGCGTTCCTTCATTGAAGGTTGTGCGTTAGGCCTGGCAAGCCAGCACGTCAAAATCTACTGCCAATCATTAGCAGACTGGAGTTCCGCTGTGGTGACCCCTAACCGGGAAAAGCCGAAAGAAAGAAACAAACAAACAAACTCAGAATTCATGAAACAAGTGAAGGGAGATTTAATAAATCTAGCCAGATGAACTGCCTAAAATAAGAGGTTAATTCCAGGCTTTTCAAAGGAGAAAGGATTCTAATAGTTAAACATGTAAAAGGTAATTGGGCCTGTCTGCTGTCTGAGAAGGACATCATCATCATCATCATCAAAGGAAAGTAAGGCTCATGAAGATAAAAAGAACGTAGGTGGCGTCCCCCCTCTTCCAACAAGGGAAAGCAATCACCTCTCAGAGAGAATTCATTTTCAGGGAAAATGATAGTGTCACTACTGAAAAAATGAAATATCTAGAAGTCATTCATATGATGCTGAATATGTTTTTTAAGTTGCAGATACTCATGAGAAATGAAATGAAATGCAATTTATATTACTTCCTCAATGCAATGTTCATCTGAAGGGTAGCATTATGCAACTGGAAATGACCCAGTACAAAATATATACACCTTATAATTTTCAACAAACCAAATGTTCACACAGCATGTGGTACACTATATTTTAATACCCCATCATACAGAATGAGGAAGTGTCAGAGTTATACTGTACTTTGTTGCCCAATATCTGGTATTGGTGTGGTACAAGTAGCATTTCATATTTAAACAAGTGGAATGTTCACAATATACCTTCTCCATGTAGTAGGAACATTGCATTATACCAGATATCATGACAGCATTGTTGTAATGGTGATTGACTCATCACTCCTGCAAATAATGCATATGGTATACAAAAGTGGTACTGGGGAACTGAAGAAGCAATGAATAGGATGCAGGTATAAAGTAAAGTATATTATAAAAAGTCCCTTTATGGAGAAATAAACATAAGCAGTGTACTGCAGGGAGTTCATAAGTTTCATCAGAGTTTAGAAAAGAAATTCAGACTGAAAAGCCGTACATGTTAAATGTCAACTTTACAACAGTTGTTTTAGAAAGGAATGCTGTAGAGTTTTCCAGATATTTTACTATAAACTTAGAAAAAAGTGGGTCTAAGGAGCCTCATCTTTTCTTGTTGTCATGAAGCTGCAGTACTTCTTCATATGAAAGGTAGATTCCCATCTACTGCCTTTGCACTTTCAAAGCATTGTGTCATCTGGTTTAATATTATTTGCAGTTTTACATTTTTAACTCTGTTCCATTTCACTGCATTAAACCTGTTTAAAACAGATATCGTATAATAAGAATTATAACAAATTTGGAGTAAAAACATGCAGTATTTGGAAAAAAGTGTGTGCATTTCATGGGGATCTTTTGGTAGATCTGACTTTTTGAAGCAGCTTTTGTGGGGTAAGATTTATGGAAATGTTATAATTTGGAACAGGTTCTGTGTATTACAGGAGAATCCTGTACGACTACTTAAAGCACATGAAATCAAACCATTATTCAATTAAATAAATTCCCAATTATTTAAATCCACTGAAAATCCAACACATGGCAGACAATGCCCATGGAGATAGCTTTGCCACTCAGTCTCCCTTAACTAAATATATCAACTCTGATGCAACACCTGAGAGAAGGTTATATTTAGTTAAAGGATATGAGCAAAAGAGCAATTTATTTCCAAATCATGCATAGTTCTGCAAACCCACAGCAATCACATAGGGTTTGACCAATCTGGTGGCATTAGATAGCATTGCATTTCAATAAATATTCTGCTTGTAATGTGATCATACAGTGCTTATTGTAAAGAGGTGTCTACTGCAAAACAGATGCAGAATACCTGCTTTGTTTTGTTTTATTTTCTCTAAATGTTTAAGGTTTCTAATGCCTTTGCAGGACTGGATCTGATTGCAGTGTTTGATGTTAACCAAGAATGCTCTTCAGAGCACTCACAATGTAGCTATTATTGTCTCCTCCTGCTGGACAAAGAAGCTTTAGCACTGTCACTATAGGTAATATTTACAGATGTGACTGTCACATATTAATACTATATGGTCATTATATGTAATATTTACAGATGTGAGTGTCACATATTAGTATTATATGGTCATTATAGGTAATATTTACAGATGTGGGTGTCACATATTAGTACTATATGGACAGAGGAGGGATAAATGGAATAACGCTAAGAGCAAAAAGGAAATTATAATGGTATATTGTGCCTTGGATTACAGTGAAATTGTATTATATGCAATGGCATGATAAACACCACAACTGCTGACAGTTCTAAGTTGTAAAAACACAGATGTTTTTGCAGGGGACTGGGCCTTTCTGCACACTCTACAGTGGGGGTGAAAGCTTTTCCATCACTGATCTCTCTATATATACTATCTCTGAGGCTGAACAATTTTGGAGTAAAAGGAAACGTTGTTTTCATTAAAATAATTCTTCCAAGTTAGTGCAATCTCAGAGTTAGTATATTTCAAAATAAGGGTGGAGGGGCAAAACTTATTATTTTGGCTAGGCTACAAATGGTCCTGTAGATCGACAGCCTAGTACTGACCTATGCATCTATGAACCACATGATGTAGGTAAAAGTAATGCAGTGAAAATGCCCAGAGGTAAGTTCCATCCTGGGGGTTATGGATAAACAAATCACATAACAAAAAAATTACAGACCAAAGATTCTTCTTTATAAATGCTGCATGGATCATTGAAAAGCTAGCATATGATTCCGTTACTATTATTGTGACATTTGCTATATACACTTATTTATAAGTAATTGCAATAAAGATGATTTATTCCTGTATGTGATAGCTCTTTTTGTCATGTTCAGTTATAACTACAGTTGTGTAGAGTCACTGCATCTTAATATCACAATATTGTCCACAAAGATTTAAAATTAAGCCATTCCTGTCTCTTTCACAAGGATGCACGTAATTTTCTCATTAAGCTGTGTATTTCTGGGACTAAATGGATGATTGTTCTTTAATTATTTACTCCAGAGAGGAGAATGTGTTTGTATTTGTGTCCATATTTGTGTCCGTACTTCTGTATTTATTTTTTAATAATTTTGCTTAAGATGTAGACAAGATAATACACGAGTAAGTCAGAATTTATACATGTTCAATGTACACACAGATATAGGTTGTTGATATAAACATCTGAGGCTTTACCCCCATTTTTTTTTTAGTTTTACTATATGCCACATATTGGCAGAATTAAAAGGAACTGAAGTGACACAATAAAGCTAATTGTCTATACCTTTTCAGTACTTGAATTTAAGATTATCTATAATTTTTAATGAATGCACCTTTTCTATTGTTTAAGAAAAAGGTCACTGCTTTATAAAAAAAATCTGCTCTGTTGAGAAGTGAACTGTTTCTGTTTCAATCAAACTGTGAAAATAGGTGTCTGTTTAGACCATTACCCTACTGGTCTGTTTGAGCTTCAGTTGTCTGAGGTTCAACCCATCGACGAACAGGAAATTACTATAGGACAGCTCTTCCAGAGTTGATGCGCTTTATGGGGGATTTTACTTCTTTGAGTTGGTTCAACCATGGAGTTGTTATATATAAGTTCCGTGTGTGGGAGGTGCAGGGGGAGGCTTGCCTCTCTACAATAAACAATTCAAAAACTGTTTCTCAGCTTTGTTTTCAGTGAATGCAGTTCAAGGATTCCAGTCCTTTGTGCATTCGCTTTCATCCACTCATAGTAGAAGCCTATTTAAACATATTGAGAATCGAATCTTGTGGAAAACGGTGACAAAGCAACCACAAAAGCATTAACTAAGTTCTGCTTTTTATTTCAGTGATTATTTCTGATGCTCTATAAGGATGCACCCCATGAACTAGATGTGTTTGGGGATGTGGGGCCCCTGCAATGCTTTCTGGCAATGTGCCACTTGAAAGAATGGAGCCACCTGTATTTCATACTAATTTGTTTACGCGTTTTGCTTGCCTTCTTTGTTTAGAAATCACATATAAAATGGCTAGATTGTCAGATACTACACACTAGGTAGAAGGTAAGTCAGAGTTGAGCAAAAGAAATGTCAAACAGTCATTTGGGCCAGTTCTGAGTTTGCTGGGGAGGATTTTGTTATATTTTTGGGGCTAGCGTACAGGTTAATCCTTGGGGCACAGATATATGTAGTTGATGATGATGTCTATTTATCATCTATCTATCTATCTATCTATCTATCTATCTATCTATCTATCTATCTATCTATCTATCTATCTATCTGTCTATCTATCTATCTATCTATCTATCTATCTATCTATCTATCTATCTATCTATCTATCTGTCTAACTATCTAGCTAAAGCCCTATGATCTGCAAGTGATGGTAATACCTTTCCAAAAACTACTATCAAAGACAGAGTTACTGCTACCTGATACAGAGGTAGAGGTCCACTCTCTCAGCAAAAAATTCTAAAGTAAATGTTGCTCCTCATGCCTGTATGTGTAACAATTCTCCCATTGTGTAGCTATCTATCTATCTATATATAATATAATATATATATATATATATATATATATATATATATATATATATATATATATATATAGTATGTAAGAGTGGTACAGGATATGTATGAGGGTAGTGTGATAGCGGTGAGGTCTGCAGTGGGAGTGACAGATGCGTTTAAGGTGGAGGTGGGGTTACATCAAGGATCAGCTCTGAGCCCTTTCTTATTTGCAATAGTGATGGACAGGTTGACAGACGAGATCAGACAGGAGTCCCCGTGGACTATGATGTTTGCAGATGACATTGTGATCTGTAGTGAGAGTAGGGAACAGGTGCAGGAGACCCTGGAGAGATGGAGATATGCTCTAGAGAGAAGAGGAATGAAGGTCAGCAGGACTAAGACAGAATATATGTGTGTGAATGAGAGGGAGGATAGAGGAATGGTGAGGATGCAAGGAGTAGAGGTGGCGAAGGTGGATGAGTTTGAATACTTGGGGTCAATAGTTCAGAGTAACAGTGAGTGTGGAAGAGAGTTGAAGAAGAGAGTACAGGCAGGATAGAGTGGGTGGACAAGAGTGTCAGGAGTGATTTGTGACAGATGAGTACCTGTAAGAGTGAAAGGGAAGGTCTACAAGAGGGTAGTGAGACCAGCTATGTTATATGGGTTGGAGACATTGGCATTGACAAAAAGGCAGGAGTTAGAGCTGGATGTGGCAGAGTTAAAGATGTTAAGATTTGCACTGGGTGTGATGAGGGTGGACAGGTTTAGGAATAAGTATATTAGAGGGTCAGCCCAGGTTGGAAGGTTTGGAGACAAAGCCAGAGAGGCAAGATTACGTTGGTTTGGACATGTGCTGATGAGGGATGCTGAGTATTTTGGGAAAAAGATGCTAAGGATGAAGCTACCAGGTAACAGGAAAAGAGGAAGGCCTAAGATAAGGTTTATGGATGTGGTAAGAGAGGACATGCAGGTGATTGGTGTGACAGAGCAAGATGCAGAGGACAGAAAGAAATGGAAACAGGTGATCCGTTGTGGCGACCCCTAACGGGAACAGCCGAAAGAAGATGATAATGATATATATATATATATATATATATATATATATATATATATATATATATATATAGATATAAAACTCATACTCCTAGCACCTTGAGGTAAGTACCTTCTTTGCTGGGAGTGTATATGTTAGCCGTCAAGCTTTTGTAGCCTCCATTTGTTAAATACTGCACTGTAGAAAGAAGTCAAAATTGTCATTTTCTAAAGTTGCCACTTGCTTGATGGGCCCATATTTCCCTTCTTTATAAAGGTTCTCTATTTTCTACATTAAGGTAAGTCTGTTTTGTACAAAGAACATGCATACACACACATGCATACATGCACACACACATGCATATGCATATACAGGCATGGACATATATTCATAGCACTGGCTTAGAAACTGGTTGCATACAACCTGAATTCACATTTAAGTAAAGCATAGAAAACAATAAACAGAGATCCTAAATACAGTACAAAATAAACACAACCTAGCATTTGACTACCTTACAGACTCACACAAGGGGTGAAATTTATTCAGAAAACTCACGAGGCATGATGCCTTGCTCTGCCAGCTGCTCCCGTGTCCTTCTCTGCTGAAGCCGCAATTGTAGAACTGTTAGAAAAATTAAAAAAGTCAGGCAGCTAGCTTTACCTTATAGTGCTCTTACTTTCTAACATGAGATTCAATAGATTTTTTTCCCTTTGGCACAAGAAAACACTGGCGCCTTTGGCTTGAGAATGCATTTTCTGACGGGTCATCCTTTATTTGCAAAACAGAACAGACTGCTATTAATGACTGTTTCAACAACATTTTTTTTCCACAGGGTTAGTGAATCTTACTTAAAAAGTTTAGTCCCAGGAAAAAAAAAAAAGAAATTGGATGCATTTTCTACAACAGGGCCATTGCTTTGTATTAAGAATTAATAAAAGTCTGAAAACTGACAACCTCCTCCACAGACAAGATTTTTGCAGGGAGTAGTTTTGTAGTATTTGCCATTGCTGGCTTTTATCATATTATCAGCAGATGCACCTTTCAAATTCTGGCAAGAAAACAATCTTTAAAATGCTCTTGGACTTCACTTGAGATATTTATACATCTGGCTAAAGGAAAGGGGCAGGCTCCACTAAGAATGAGACGTATTTTAAGAGGACAAGTGCCTTATCCTGAAAAAAAAAAAACATGTAGATTTTGTTGTAGTAAAGCTCTGACAGTGACTGTCCAGCTTATAAAGTACAAACATATACCTACCAGTGCAGGATAAAGAGCATGTGGGAAGTGTGGCTTATGAAAGAACTTAGCAAAACAGGATATCGGCCTACTATAAACATAGTTTTAGTATATAAACAAAACTTTTTTCAGTTTTTATTTTCAGTGTGTGGTCCAAATGGGGCCAACATGTTATACAGCAAAAGCAATATAGATCTCCATTTTCTATTTATCATATCAATTATAGACACTGTCCCTTAGTCAAGCTGGTGATAATATTTTATGCTGATCCCTGTTTATTTCTCTTCTCTGTTTTAGATACTGGATTTGGAATTACCTTTGGTACCTCTTAAATTGCAGCAGTCCCATATATTAAGGTATTCATAGCCCTTTATACATGAAAAGCATGTTAGGAAATGACTAGCATGATATTATGGGACTGTGGCAGTTTTTATGTGGTACACTCAGCATTTGGACACAGGTTTCAATTTGTCTGAGGCTTGATAATGACTTGCCACAGTGCCTGTCTTGTCAGTCCATATTTCCAGATTACTTTTCTTTTCAGATGTAGACTGTACTTTAACTAAGTGTATCACTGTGTAATAGAGGTACAGAATACTATTGTGGCATATTTAATAAATAACACATATGTGCATACTTACAGTTTTAAAATCAGTATTTGAACTGAAATAATGCACAGCTCTACAATATTTCATAGGTAGAGCACCAGTATGACATTTGTAATTCAATAGCAATTTTTAAACTATCCAGTGGATGACTGGGGTTAGGCTATAATAAATGGTATGACAGCAGGGGCACAAAGCGCACTCATTGCTACATGAGTGATGTACCCTGGGTCAACATTCACCCAAAAACAGGTGAAGCCCATGGGTAAATGGAAGAAATAAGTATGTCTGATTGGGGAGAGGTTAGATCTGGTCAGCAGACATGAGGACAAAAACTAAATAGAAAAACTCGGCAATGTGCTGTTATCATCTATTGTGTTTAAAATAAATTGCATGGCTGATGAGTTAAGGTGTATAAAAATCATACAGATTTACATGACCTAAATTAAATTGAATAAAATAACCCAACCAAGCCTTACAATGGTCAGCTCCCTGAGTATGTCTTATAGGTTAGTGTTTATTTTCATTTGAGTCTATATTTAGTAAAAGAGCATTTCATGAAGCCTGTTATACCTGCTTTTAAATCCAAGGTTTGCAAAGTTACCTGAAATAAAATAAAAAATTAAATATGAATAAGTTTTGTTTATCAGTAAAACAAGTATACACACACACACACACACACACACACACACACACACACACACACACACACACACACACACATATATATAGGTCTACTTCATGACCTAAATTTCATTTGACTGAAATTCATTTAACTGAGACCAAAGCACTGAAAGTTCAAAAGACTGAAAACTCATTTGACTGAAACTCATAACACTGACACATTAAAGTAAAAGGTATATGCCCTTTTCCCCACTATAGAGTGATCATGGAGTTAGTATATATAGTTAGGGTATGTGTGTGGGGGGCACAACCCCCACATTGGGGGAGAGAGGGGCGAAGAACCCACATAGTTTAGGTAAATATTGTTTTCTGCAAAGAGTTATTCATTGCGGTTATAAATATCCACGTGTATGGTTTAAAATGCAAAAAGTATGTGAGGGGCTTCGCCCCCACACCCCCCTAACTATATATACTAACTCCAAGATCTTACTACAGTGGGGAAAAGGGCATATAATTTTTACTTTAATGTGTCAGTGTTATGAGTTTCAGTCAAATGAGTTTTTAGTCTTTTAAACTTTCAGTGTTTTGGTCTCAGTCAAATGAATTTCAGTCAAATGAAATTTAGGTCATATGAAGTAGACCCTATATATATATATATATATATATATATATATGTGTGTGTGTGTGTGTGTGTGTGTGTGTGTGTGTGTGTGTGTGTATGTGTGTGTGTGTGTATAGGACCCAAACAATATGCCAGCATGTACAAACTTCAATATGTAAATTATTGCCTTAAAAGATTGAAGCAAAAACCACTGATCCATAAAGGATTGAAAAAAACATTAAACCAGTGTTTTTGCAGAGGGGTGAGCCTTGCTGGACCTCCATACCCCCTGCTAATTATAAATACAAACACCAAGACTGCACTACAGTGGGGAAAGGGCATATTCCCTGATCCTCACTGTACCATGATCTCTTAGTATAAAAACTTGGTATTTTTTGAATAGTTGAATTTTGATCAACTGTTCTGACTTTTCCACCATCAATGAAAACAGACATTGACAAAATGATATGTTTCCATATATATCCATATATCTATAGCTATCTATCTGTATGTATATATGTATACACACACACACACACACACACACACACACACACACACACACACACACACACACACACACACACACGCACACACGCACACACACACACACACACACACACACACACACACACACACACACACACACACACACACACACACACACACACACACTCGCGCGCGTAAGTACACATACATATGCATGCCTCCATTGTCGCACGCAAGCACACACATATGTATGCTTCCTTTGCCTAACTGTGTGACTCTGAGCAAGTCACTTAACTAGGCACTGCTCCTGGTCTGAGTCTGAAAAAGGTCCATGGAGATCAGTGCTCTACTCCAGAAAATAAATACAAATAAAATAAAATAAATAAATAAATATGCACTTGTGTGTCTCTGTATATATACAGACAAACAGACACACACATGTCTAAGGGTTGGGAGGGTGGCCTAATGGTTAAGGTGTTTGCCTTACAAACACAAGGTGCAGGGTTTGTGTCTCACAAGGGATAATTGGCTAGGCTTAAAATGGCTCACAAGGGCAGTTAGCTTAGTGCTAATCTATGAACCTATGAATATATCTGTACCTTTCAAACTCTTAGCCCAAGAAATCTGGGCAAACCTGACATAATGGGGATACAAACGTCCAAAAATAGGGATAGATTTTAAATATTGCTCTTATAAACTTAGAAAGGTATGTATTAAACTGCATTTTCTAAATGATATGAAGTCTGTAGCTCAAACGTATGACATTATTTACTAATTTCATTCCTGAGATCATCCCAGTGATTTGCCAGAAAACCAAAAATATTATGAGGAACAGACCAAAATTCTGAGGCAAAAATCTGGACGTTCTGTGAAAATTTGGACAGTTGAGAGGTATGCATATATATATATATATATATATATATATATATATATATATATATATTTGTACCCATCTATCTATCTATCTATAGACATTTAGGCAGTCTTTTTGCTGCATTGAAAGGTAACTAATATTTTAACCAGTTTGTTATCACCTAGATGTGTTTCTTATAAGCAATACATCTTGCTTTTGAGTAAATGTAAATAATTCATAATATATAATATTTTCCACAGGTGTGTGAAGCAGTTCCATTATAAATACAATGAAAACTATATGTACCAATTTCATTTTCATGCCAGTAAATTCTATTTCATTGGTGTTGTTTAATTGATGACAGAAATATTGTGTGGAATTGTTTTAAACTAATTGACTAATTCTAAGGAAATGTAATGAATTTTAGTAACTATTGTTCAAAATCTCTGAAAAGCTTCCCTTTTAACACATCAAAACAAATAAGTACACATTAACAAATTAAAGAAAGCATTAAAGATAAGCTCCAAACTGTCATACAAACAAGCCCTAAAACCAAAGACATATTATTAAAGCTCTGGTTTATGCAGTAATTTTGAGGACTGCATGGAATTTTAAATTAAGAAGTGAATGAAGTTTAAATATGGAGAAAACTGAGTTTGAGGTATAGATGCTTCAACTAAAAGCATTTGAAAGGAAAATTGCTTGCATTTTGGATAGTATTTTGGAGAATGGTAGAAACTCAAGATTTTAAATGATGTCCTTGCCACCACCAGTAATGATGCAGATTGCATGGGATACAGATAATGTGATGTGAATATTCAGTAGTACTTAACTCTCTGGCCACCCATTTATTAACATGCTCAAGGCATATGAGATCATAATCGAGTAAGCTAAGATAAAAGGAACTGCAATAGCCTAGTTCTGTCAAATCCGTGCATGAAAAACTGCGTTAAATATGGGAAATATTCTGTTGGTATGCCTGTGATATCAACACATGTATGTATTCTGTTTGTATGCCTGTAACATCAAAGCATATAGATAGACTTTAGGGTGGGCATGTGAATGCTGACACTTACATATCCACTTTGGCAACATTACACATGTTGCATGAAGGATAAATGGAGTGATTGTGGAGGCCTTGCTCAGGTCTCCCAGAATCACTGGAGCTAAGGATCAGCAGCATTTAACCCATCAGTACAAGGGATCACCACAATCTAATGATGAAGACCATATGTAATAGGATATATGTCACATTGGCCAGTTACCTTACCCTACCATGAGGTAAGACTAGGTAGAATGTGGGGAAATTGTAAGTTCCCTGTAGGCTGACCCCTCAAGATTATGTGCTGGGCTAGGCTGGTAGAAAGGCCTTGGGAAATGAAAAAACAAAATGTATTCAGGATTACTGCATGAGTATACTTACCAGAAATTTCAAACAAATAAATAATGCACACTAAACTGTACTTTACCATATGATATAATCACAGCTTGAGATCTGCTAGACAAGGGTTCATTTTTGTTGTTTGTTGTTACATAATATCAAAACAGGCATGGAATGTGCTTAGCCATTTGGCTTCTGAAATTCCAGAAATTTGCAGTTGCTACTTTGGTATAATATCCTCAACTGATGTATCGAGTAATGTTACTGTTTTCATGCACTGAACTCTGAACAGGAAGATATTTCTTCTTGTCCAGTTAACTAGCAAGACATAATATAATGGCAATAAGGTGAAGTGCACATTATATTAGTCAAGCAAATGCAGATATCCTCAACTAATAGTAACAAATAGAAGACAAATTAAGTACATTTCTTAAGTGACTGGTTTCAGTTGCTGACAGCATAGAGAGAAAGATCACAAATTTTCAGAAGAAGGTTTATACATTAATAGAAAGCAGTGCCTAACAATGAATTTGAAAGGCAAATTGTTTTATTAGGACCACCTCCATTCCATTTAAAAAGCTGACTTAACTTGTTTATATATTCACCAGCCAAGTGATAAAGATAAATTAATGTGACAGCTTGCATACACCATGTGCAGTTCATTATATCTCAAGACAGAAAAGCTGAAACAAACTCTTGCTTTGACCTTTTTATATCCAGAGATGTCACCAGTGCAAATAAGTCAGCTGTGGCTGCCTTCCTTATGTACTTTATGAAGTGTTGTTTTTGACATACAGTGTCTGTCCCATGAGATGTCATAGATTATAGGTGATATTTCCAGGGATGAAGAGCACCAAAACAAACTGTTATAAAATTAAATGATGACAACTGCCAAGAAGTGTTTTTATGCTCTCGAGAACTGGCCTGTACACTTGGTTAGTGAATGTATGCTCTGCTGTGTTTAAGGGAGGCATTCAGTTGGGAATGATTTGAAGGTCCTGTGGGAAGCATAGTGAATTATGTTATAAATGTAATGATCAGGCTCATATTTATTTAATACTCAAGCTTTCTTAACTTGGAAATGGTTACAAAGTGTCCTATTTTTAGTGGTGGCTGAACTATTGTGAGTAATGTTGAAAAAAAACTGCACATTCACATGTTAAGACTGAATAGAAGAGTACAGCTAACAGCACATAAACAAAATAAAGTGCCGGATTGTAAGAGCAGATGACTATGGCTGTGGGTGAGAAGGTAGTGAGGTGAGATGATTTCTAGCTGGTATTAAGTGAACTAGGCCCTAGGATGGTGGATGGTCAGATGGTATGAAAGCTGACTGCACTGGCTAGCCCAGGAGCATGATGCGTGGGCCTTTGCTGTTTGTCTATTTATTTATTTAGATTTCTTCTACTAAATTGGGTTGTGTCCTAATTTTTCAGTGAAGGCTTACAGAGAAATCCTCCAGGTGTAAATAAAGAAAAAGGCAACTATATTGTAACATTACAGATACTGACATTATAGATAAGGAACTTGAATTATAAATATAATGTCTTTAGTGTGGACTAGAAAATCTGGGAGGCCTTAAACATCTTTGGGG